>NW_026908292.1:0-27692 GCF_033978785.1 Entelurus aequoreus
GCAATGGTGGTCATTGGCATACTGGCAATGGTGGTCATTGGCATACTGGCAATGGTGGTCAATGGCATACTGGCAATGGTGGTCAATGGCATACTGGCAATGGTGGTCATTGGCATACTGGCAATGGTGGTCAATGGCATACTGGCAATGGTGGTCATCGGCATACTGGCAATGGTGGTCATCGGCATACTGGCAATGGTGGTCAATGGCATACTGGCAATGGTGGTCATTGGCATACTGGCAATGGTGGTCATTGGCATACTGGCAATGGTGGTCATTGGCATACTGGCAATGGTGGTCATTGGCATACTGGCAATGGTGGTCAATGGCATACTGGCAATGGTGGTCAATGGCATACTGGCAATGGTGGTCATTGGCATACTGGCAATGGTGGTCAATGGCATACTGGCAATGGTGGTCATCGGCATACTGGCAATGGTGGTCATCGGCATACTGGCAATGGTGGTCAATGGCATACTGGCAATGGTGGTCATTGGCATACTGGCAATGGTGGTCATTGGCATACTGGCAATGGTGGTCATTGGCATACTGGCAATGGTGGTCAATGGCATACTGGCAATGGTGGTCATTGGCATACTGGCAATGGTGGTCAATGGCATACTGGCAATGGTGGTCAATGGCATACTGGCAATGGTGGTCAATGGCATACTGGCAATGGTGGTCATTGGCATACTGGCAATGGTGGTCAATGGCATACTGGCAATGGTGGTCATTGGCATACTGGCAATGGTGGTCATTGGCATACTGGCAATGGGGGTCATCAGACTATGAATTATTCAACTATGTCCCTTTGTGGATACAATTTGAATTGATGTCCCTATTAAAGCCATATGCCTCCTTGACATCTTTACTTTTTACTCAGGCTTCATCTATCAAGTCAGTAAGTCATAGTTTTGTTGTAAGAAATTCCCTTACGATCTTAATGGCATGGTGGTCAATGGCATACTGGCAATGGTGGTCATTGGCATACTGGCAATGGTGGTCATTGGCATACTGGCAATGGTGGTCAATGGCATACTGGCAATGGTGGTCAATGGCATACTGGCAATGGTGGTCATTGGCATACTGGCAATGGTGGTCAATGGCATACTGGCAATGGTGGTCATTGGCATACTGGCAATGGTGGTCATTGGCATACTGGCAATGGTGGTCATTGGCATACTGGCAATGGGGGTCATCAGACTATGAATTATTCAACTATGTCCCTTTGTGGATACAATTTGAATTGATGTCCCTATTAAAGCCATATGCCTCCTTGACATCTTTACTTTTTACTCAGGCTTCATCTATCAAGTCAGTAAGTCATAGTTTTGTTGTAAGAAATTCCCTTACGATCTTAATGGCATGGTGGTCAATGGCATACTGGCAATGGTGGTCATTGGCATACTGGCAATGGTGGTCATTGGCATACTGGCAATGGTGGTCAATGGCATACTGGCAATGGTGGTCAATGGCATACTGGCAATGGTGGTCATTGGCATACTGGCAATGGTGGTCAATGGCATACTGGCAATGGTGGTCATTGGCATACTGGCAATGGTGGTCATTGGCATACTGGCAATGGTGGTCATTGGCATACTGGCAATGGGGGTCATCAGACTATGAATTATTCAACTATGTCCCTTTGTGGATACAATTTGAATTGATGTCCCTATTAAAGCCATATGCCTCCTTGACATCTTTACTTTTTACTCAGGCTTCATCTATCAAGTCAGTAAGTCATAGTTTTGTTGTAAGAAATTCCCTTACGATCTTAATGGCATGGTGGTCAATGGCATACTGGCAATGGTGGTCATTGGCATACTGGCAATGGTGGTCATTGGCATACTGGCAATGGTGGTCAATGGCATACTGGCAATGGTGGTCAATGGCATACTGGCAATGGTGGTCATTGGCATACTGGCAATGGTGGTCATCGGCATACTGGCAACGGTGGTCATCGGCATACTGGCAATGGTGGTCAATGGCATACTGGCAATGGTGGTCAATGGCATACTGGCAATGGTGGTCAATGGCATACTGGCAATGGTGGTCATTGGCATACTGGCAACGGTGGTCATCGGCATACTGGCAATGGTGGTCAATGGCATACTGGCAATGGTGGTCAATGGCATACTGGCAATGGTGGTCATTGGCATACTGGCAATGGTGGTCAATGGCATACTGGCAATGGTGGTCATTGGCATACTGGCAATGGTGGTCATTGGCATACTGGCAATGGTGGTCATTGGCATACTGGCAATGGTGGTCATCAGACTATGAATTATTCAACTATGTCCCTTTGTGGATACAATTTGAATTGATGTCCCTATTAAAGCCATATGCCTCCTTGACATCTTTACTTTTTACTCAGGCTTCATCTATCAAGTCAGTAAGTCATAGTTTTGTTGTAAGAAATTCCCTTATGATCTTAATGCAAATAAAAAACATCTATAAAGTTCCAAATATATGGATCCATACACCAGTCTGTCATAATCTTGTCTTTACCACAGCATTATTGGACAAGACATGTGCAGCATGTCATAGGAAGGGGCTAAGATGTCTACAGGATTTCTATATTGATGGAAATGTTGCTTCCTTTGGCCAATTACAAGCAATTATAGTTTATCTAACTCTCATTTTTTCAGATGTATGCAACTTAGACATTTTGTAAGCGAGAACATCCCTCATTTGAAACCAAAGCGAAAGGACATGCTCTCTTGGAATTATTTTCAATTTCTCCGAACAGAAAAATCTCCTTTCTAAATTTACAATATTTTTTAGTAAAGAGCTTGAGTTGGCACTATCTATTAAGAGAGCATGGGAAAAAGAAATGGGTGATGGTTAGGGTTGGGTATCGTTTGAATTCAAACGATTCCGATTCCGATTCTTTGTTTCGATTACGATTCCTGACGATTCTCGATTCCAATTCTTCTTGTACCATGCCGGGATCAATGTGTTTGACAGGTAGTCCCTGGAAGGTGGTATGTATTTTGGGTTGAGAGTTTTCACCATATCCCTGCAAACATAAACAAACATGTAATGTTGCTGTTACTGTTTAGCCCAGTATCAATTAGCTTAGCTCTAATGTTATTGCTTAACTAACCTAAATGTTGGAGATTCCACCTCTGAAAAGGGATGCAGTCTTTTGACTATGTGTGCAATGACCTTTCTGTGGCACTCTTCCGTCTGTTGCACCGACATCTTCCCCATTGCCGCTACGGTGAACGGAGTACGCTGAGCACATCGCGGAGCCTGGCTAGCAGGTTGTAAATTGTCTATGAAAAAATACGCGGGCTACTTTGTTAGCTGCCTCAACGTTGGCGCAAAACACATTATTTATTGCATATATATTGTTTTACTTACCGGATTCGGACTGCAGTGCAGTCACCGAGGTGCCAGGCTGGGCGTCGGAGGAAGAGGCAGAGGAGGACGGTCGGCGCAGCGCGTCAAAGACGGGACACACATTTATTTGTACTCCATGAACTCGGAGGTGCTTCATCATGTTCGACGTGCACCCTCCTAAGCACGAAACAGTCCTGTCGGACGTGTTACATTCCGGCGATATTTCATTTTTTAAAATAAAATAAAGCCACACTTTCGACCGCCGATGCCCGCTATCCATGCTTGACTGACTCGCTTGGCTACATAGGCTCGGCTATGCTAACACTTCCGGCGGTGGGCGCTTCTTCGTTGGTGTTCAGCGGCTTCTTCTTCCGGTCGGCGGACTTTTTTTTTCTTTTTCCGGTCGGCAGACTGGGTATCGAAACTAGGAATCGAAATTTAAACTGTTGAACGATTCCGGGAGAATCGGAAAGTTAGTCCCGGTTCCACTCGATACTCGATACCCAACCCTAGTGATGGTCTCCCTAATGAGGTATGGACGACTGCACTTTTATGCATTCATAAATGTTCAATAAACAGCAGACACAGGATCATTCAGTTCAAAGTCATACATAGGTTTCATTATTCTAAGGTTATTCTATCCTGCTGTGTCCCCAACCTGTGACAAATGTAAAGTAGATAATGGTACCTTGTTGCATTTATTTTGGAACTGTTCAGTCGTCGGTACATTTTGGTCAATGATTTTATCTTTTTTTTCTGCAGTTTTCCAAAGCCCATTCTTACCTGACAGAGACTTAGCCCTGTTTGGATGTTCAGTGGACTCATGAACTCTTCCCCTCTACACCCAATTTGCACTCTTAATGGGTACAGCGCTGGCCAAGAAAGTCATGGGGCGAGGGGGGGTTGTTTTGTTTTGTTTGCTTGTATTTGCTTTGCCGTGTGTTTTGTTTTTCCTCTGCTTGTTATATGTTCTGGCTGGTGTTATTTTTGGAAAATAATTAATACAAATATATGCAAAGGAGCGAAAAACAATGGAGTCAACTCCATAAGCAATGCATGGCCATTAAAAAAACAAACAAACAAAAACACAAAGCTTTGGTGTTAAAACAAGACAGTTAAAGTGAACTATTTATGTTGAAAAACTATTGGTGTGTTTTTTAAAAACGTTTTGGGGTTGTGCTTTGGTGTTAAAACAAGACAGTTAAAGTGGACTATTTATGTTGAAAAACTATTGGTGTGTTTTTTGAAAAATATTTGGGGTTTGTGTGATATAAAATGATTTAAAATGGATGAAAATCAAAACGATGAAGTTGAGTTGTGTGAAGCAGCTGCACAAGGTGGCAATTCAAATGGTGTACATATTGATGATGGAAGTGGTGGAGTTAAAGGCCTACTGAAATGAAATTTTCTTATTTAAACGGGGATAGCAGATCCATTCTATGTGTCATACTTGATCATTTCGCGATATTGCCATATTTTTGCTGAAAGGATTTAGTAGAGAACATCGATGATAAAGTTCGCAACTTTTGGTCGCTGATAAAAAAGCCTTGCCTGTACCGGAAGTAGCGTGACGTCACAGGTTGTGGAGCGCCTCACATCTGCACATTGTTTACAATCATGGCCACCAGCAGCGAGAGCGATTCGGACCGAGAAAGCGACGATTACTCCATTAATTTGAGCGAGGATGAAAGATTTGTGGATGAGGAAAGTGAGAGTGAAGGATTAGAGGGAAGTGGAAGCAATTCAGATAGGGAAGATGCTGTGAGAGGCGGGTGGTACCTGATATTCAGCTGGGAATGACTAAAACAGTAAATCAACACAAGACATATATATACTCTATTAGCCACAACACAACCAGGCTTATATTTAATATGCCACAAATTAATCCGCATAACAAACACCTCCCCCCTCCCGTCCATATAACCCACCAATACAACTCAAACACCCGCACAACACACTCAATCCCACAGCCCAAAGTACCGTTCCCCTCCGTAAAGTTCATACAGCACATATATTTCCCCAAAGTCCCCAAAGTTACGTACGTGACATGCACATAGCGGCACGCACGTACGGGAAAGCGATCAAATGTTTGGAAGCCAAAGCTGCGTACTCACGGTAGCGCGTCTGCTATCCAACTCAAAGTCCTCCTGGTTGTGTAGCTGCAGCCAGCCGCTAATGCACCGCTTCCCACCTACAGCTTTCTTCTTTGCTGTCTTCATTGTCCATTAAACAAATTGCAAAAGATTCACCAACACACATGTCCAGAATACTGTGGAATTTTGCGATGAAAGCAGACGACTTAATAGCTGGCCACAATGGTGTTCCAATATGTCCGCTACAATCCGTGACGTCACGCGCAAACGTCATCATACCGAGACGTTTTCAGCAGGATATTTCGCGGGAAATTTAAAATTGCACTTTACTAATCTAACCCGGCCGTATTGGCATGTGTTGCAATGTTAAGATTTCATCATTGATATATAAACTATCAGACCGCGTGGTCGGTAGTAGTGGCTTTCAGTAGGCCTTTAAAGGAACAGTAACACTCACAATGAAGGCATGAGGATGGAAGTGGTAGAGTTAAAGGAACAGTAACACTCACAATGAAGGCATGATGATGGAAGTGGTAGAGTTTAAGGAACAGTAACACTCACAATGAAGGCATGATGATGGAAGTGGTAGAGTTTAAGGAACAGTAACACTCACAATGAAGGCATGATTATGGAAGTGGTGGAGTTAAAGGAGCAGTAACACTCACAATGAAGGCATGATGATGGAAGTGGTAGAGTTTAAGGAACAGTAACACTCACAATGAAGGCATGATGATGGAAGTGGTAGAGTTTAAGGAACAGTAACACTCACAATGAAGGCATGATTATGGAAGTGGTGGAGTTAAAGGAACAGTAACACTCACAATGAAGGCATGATGATGGAAGTGGTGGAGTTAAAGGAACAGTAACACTCACAATGAAGGCATGAAGATGGAAGTGGTGGAGTTAAAGGAACAGTAACACTCACAATGAAGGCATGAAGATGGAAGTGGTGGAGTTAAAGGAACAGTAACACTCACAATGAAGGCATGACGATGGAAGTGGTGGAGTTAAAGGAACAGTAACACTCACAATGAAGGCATGACGATGGACGTGGTGGAGTTAAAGGAACAGTAACACTCACAATGAAGGCATGACGATGGAAGTGGTGGAGTTAAAGGAACAGTAACACTCACAATGAAGGCATGACGATGGAAGTGGTGGAGTTAAAAGAACAGTAACACTCACAATGAAGGCATGACGATGGAAGTGGTGGAGTTAAAGGAACAGTAACACTCACAATGAAGGCATGACGATGGAAGTGGTGGAGTTAAAGGAACAGTAACACTCACAATGAAGGCATGACGATGGAAGTGGTGGAGTTAAAGGAACAGTAACACTCACAATGAAGGCATGACGATGGAAGTGGTGGAGTTAAAGGAACAGTAACACTCACAATGAAGGCATGACGATGGACGTGGTGGAGTTAAAGGAACAGTAACACTCACAATGAAGGCATGACGATGGACGTGGTGGAGTTAAAGGAACAGTAACACTCACAATGAAGGCATGACGATGGACGTGGTGGAGTTAAAGGAACAGTAACACTCACAATGAAGGCATGATGATGGACGTGGTGGAGTTAAAGGAACAGTAACACTCACAATGAAGGCATGACGATGGAAGTGGTGGAGTTAAAAGAACAGTAACACTCACAATGAAGGCATGATGATGGAAGTGGTGGAGTTAAAGGTACAGTAACACTCACAATGAAGGCATGACGATGGAAGTGGTGGAGTTAAAGGAACAGTAACACTCACAATGAAGGCATGACGATGGAAGTGGTGGAGTTAAAGGAACAGTAACACTCACAATGAAGGCATGATGATGGACGTGGTGGAGTTAAAGGAACAGTAACACTCACAATGAAGGCATGACGATGGAAGTGGTGGAGTTAAAGGAACAGTAACACTCACAATGAAGGCATGACGATGGAAGTGGTGGAGTTAAAAGAACAGTAACACTCACAATGAAGGCATGACGATGGAAGTGGTGGAGTTAAAGGAACAGTAACACTCACAATGAAGGCATGACGATGGAAGTGGTGGAGTTAAAGGAACAGTAACACTCACAATGAAGGCATGACGATGGAAGTGGTGGAGTTAAAGGAACAGTAACACTCACAATGAAGGCATGATGATGGAAGTGGTGGAGTTAAAGGAACAGTAACACTCACAATGAAGGCATGACGATGGACGTGGTGGAGTTAAAGGAACAGTAACACTCACAATGAAGGCATGACGATGGACGTGGTGGAGTTAAAGGAACAGTAACACTCACAATGAAGGCATGATGATGGACGTGGTGGAGTTAAAGGAACAGTAACACTCACAATGAAGGCATGATGATGGACGTGGTGGAGTTAAAGGAACAGTAACACTCACAATGAAGGCATGACGATGGAAGTGGTGGAGTTAAAAGAACAGTAACACTCACAATGAAGGCATGATGATGGAAGTGGTGGAGTTAAAGGAACAGTAACACTCACAATGAAGGCATGACAATGGAAGTGGTGGAGTTAAAAGAACAGTAACACTCACAATGAAGGATTGACGATGGAAGTGGTGGAGTTAAAGGAACAGTAACACTCACAATGAAGGCAGGACGATGGAAGTGGTGGAGTTAAAGGAACAGTAACACTCACAATGAAGGCATGACGATGGAAGTGGTGGAGTTAAAAGAACAGTAACACTCACAATGAAGGATTGACGATGGAAGTGGTGGAGTTAAAGGAACAGTAACACTCACAATGAAGGCATGACAATGGAAGTGGTGGAGTTAAAGGAACAGTAACACTCACAATGAAGGCATGACGATGGCAGTGGTGGAGTTAAAGGAACAGTAACACTCACAATGAAGGCATGACGATGGCAGTGGTGGAGTTAAAGGAACAGTAACACTCACAATGAAGGCACTGCTTGCCAAAGACTTGGAGACATGGAGGACATCTAAGCTGAGCAAGGCTGCCAACTTAAAGGATAAAATACAAAGTGAAGCTGGTCATGAAGACCACATCAACCAACATTTGGGTGTGTATCAGCTGTTGATTAATGATGCAAACAATGTACATAACCAACTGCTTGAGTTGTTGCCTGTGGAAGAACAACAAAAACACAACATTTGGTTCAAAGCAAAACTTTTGAGTCTGAATGAATTTTCTCAGAGTGTTGCAAAATAGCAAGTGTGTGGAACAGACAACATGGTTGACGATCCTGCTGACAAAATAAACCTAGGGACAGTGTGTCAAATGTTGGATCAAATGTCTCACCTAAAAGCAGCAGTTCAAAAGTAAGTACAACATCTACTGCATCCATCATATTATATAAGTACAACATCTACTGCATCCATCAGTGTTGTGCAAGTATAACATCTACTGCATCCATCAGTGTTGTGCAAATATAACATCTACTGCATCCATCAGTGTTGTGCAAGTACAACATCTACTGCATCCATCAGTGTTGTGCAAGTACAACATCTACTGCATCCATCAGTGTTGTGCAAGTATAACATCTACTGCATCCATCAGTGTTGTGCAAGTATAACATCTACTGCATCCATCAGTGTTGTGCAAGTACAACATCTACTGCATCCATCAGTGTTGTGCAAGTACAACATCTACTGCATCCATCAGTGTTGTGCAAGTACAAAATCTACTGCATCCATCAGTGTTGTGCAAGTACAACATCTACTGCATCCATCAGTGTTGTGCAAGTACAACATCTACTGCATCCATCAGTGTTGTGCAAGTACAACATCTACTGCATCCATCAGTGTTGTGCAAGTATAACATCTACTGCATCCATCAGTGTTGTGCAAGTACGACATCTACTGCATCCATCAGTGTTGTGCAAGTACGACATCTACTGCATCCATCAGTGTTGTGCAAGTACAACATCTACTGCATCCATCAGTGTTGTGCAAGTACAACATCTACTGCCTCCATCAGTGTTGTGCAAGTACAACATCTACTGCATCCATCAGTGTTGTGCAAGTACAACATCTACTGCATCCATCAGTGTTGTGCAAGTACAACATCTACTGCATCCATCAGTGTTGTGCAAGTATAACATCTACTGCATCCATCAGTGTTGTGCAAGTACGACATCTACTGCATCCATCAGTGTTGTGCAAGTACGACATCTACTGCATCCATCAGTGTTGTGCAAGTACAACATCTACTGCATCCATCAGTGTTGTGCAAGTACAACATCTACTGCATCCATCAGTGTTGTGCAAGTACAACATCTACTGCATCCATCAGTGTTGTGCAAGTATAACATCTACTGCATCCATCAGTGTTGTGCAAGTACAACATCTACTGCATCCATCAGTGTTGTGCAAGTATAACATCTACTGCATCCATCAGTGTTGTGCAAGTACAACATCTACTGCATCCATCAGTGTTGTGCAAGTATAACATCTACTGCATCCATCAGTGTTGTGCAAGTACGACATCTACTGCATCCATCAGTGTTGTGCAAGTACGACATCTACTGCATCCATCAGTGTTGTGCAAGTACGACATCTACTGCATCCATCAGTGTTGTGCAAGTACGACATCTACTGCATCCATCAGTGTTGTGCAAGTATAACATCTACTGCATCCATCAGTGTTGTGCAAGTATAACATCTACTGCATCCATCAGTGTTGTGCAAGTACAACATCTACTGCATCCATCAGTGTTGTGCAAGTACAACATCTACTGCATCCATCAGTGTTGTGCAAGTACAACATCTACTGCATCCATCAGTGTTGTGCAAGTACAACATCTACTGCATCCATCAGTGTTGTGCAAGTACAACATCTACTGCATCCATCAGTGTTGTGCAAGTATAACATCTACTGCATCCATCAGTGTTGTGCAAGTACAACATCTACTGCATCCATCAGTGTTGTGCAAGTATAACATCTACTGCATCCATCAGTGTTGTGCAAGTATAACATCTACTGCATCCATCAGTGTTGTGCAAGTACAACATCTACTGCATCCATCAGTGTTGTGCAAGTATAACATCTACTGCATCCATCAGTGTTGTGCAAGTACAACATCTACTGCATCCATCAGTGTTGTGCAAGTATAACATCTACTGCATCCATCAGTGTTGTGCAAGTATAACATCTACTGCATCCATCAGTGTTGTGCAAGTATAACATCTACTGCATCCATCAGTGTTGTGCAAGTACAACATCTACTGCATCCATCAGTGTTGTGCAAGTATAACATCTACTGCATCCATCAGTGTTGTGCAAGTCAAAGCGGAAGCCAAAGGAGCCGCGCTCCTGGCGCGCATCTCAGCGATGGAAAGGATGCATGTGCTAGAAAAGGAGGCGGAGTCAATAGAGAAATTGCAACTTGAAACACAGATTGAAGCTTCAGATGCTGAACTATTTGTGTTACGAGCATATTCAGAGCAAGATGGAATGGAGTCTTTTTTTGAAAAAGCAAAAAGATTCAACTTCCTGATGAAAGGCAAGCATCTATCACACCTGTGGAACCTGAACACTTACCTGCTATAAGGAGGGAGAGTTCAGGTGCACAACTTATTGGCACCAACACAAATTGAAATGTTACAAAGGAATGAAAGTGTCATGCATGCAACCAACAATAATTACACTTTTCACATTCTGCAAAGACAACATGAAATATTTGAACTGCTAATAAAACAACAAAATGCAAGTCAACTTCCACCAAGAGAAATACCCGTTTTTGATGGTGCATCTATCCATCCATCTTCTTCCGCTTATCCGAGGTGGGTCGCGGGGGCAGCAGCCTAAGCAGAAAAGCCCAGACTTCCCTCTCCCCAGCCACTTCGTCCAGCTCCTCCCGGGGGATCCCGAGGCGTTCCCAGGCCAGCCGGGAGACATACTCTTCCCAAAGTGTCCTGGGTCTTCCCCGTGGCCTCCTACCTTTCGGACGTGCCCTAAACACCTCCCTAGGGAGGCGTTCGGGTGGCATCCTGACCAGATGCCCGAACTACCTCATCTGGCTCCTCTCCATGTGGAGGCGCAGCGGCTTTACTTTGAGCTCCTCCCGGATGGCAGAGCTTTTCACCCTATCTCTAAGGGAGCAGCTCTTCACAGCATCACCTCGCTAGTTAGCTTAACGTTAGCATATTCCATGTTACCTCATAACGATGTTGAATAAATGTGTTTGTGTGCCTTACAGACGGACTTGTTATTGGCTAACATATGTATACATCATTTGTGGTAAATGTTTTTACTTTATTAGTACATTAACCTCCAGTCTTCACACAGTGAGCGTAGAAATGAGTTAAACATGGGGGGGACATCAATTTATATCTCAAAATAATTTTAGGATAAATAAATGATTACACAGTATCAGTATCAGTCTATGTTAAGCATTTTATGTAGCATTCCCATTTTACACTTTTTGGTTGAACTCTTGTGAAATATCCACTGTCATGTTACTCTTTATAGTTAATTAATTAGTAAAATTATAAAATATTTACTGAGTCCTGCTGCTGTTTAACTTTTTTGTGGTGTCATTTTCTACTTGTTAAGGAAAGTATGTGTTCTTAAATATATATATATATATATATATATATATATATATATATATATATATATATATATATATATATATATATATATATATATACAAAAAAGTAAACACAAATGCTGTCTTCCTCGCTGATAAAACATGATAGCAACATGCATCTGCTAGCTCACTATCACCCCCAATTCTCCGTGTGGCGAGTTGGAGTACTACACGAGGTACTCTAATACAGTGCTTAAATATGTATTTTTAGTCTTATTATCAAGGAATAATGAGGTCACACTCATATTAAAACATTAATGCTAAGGTTTCGTCTAGTAGTCGTTAGTCATACCAAAGACTATAAAAATGGGACCCATTACCTCCCTGCTTGGCATTCAGCATCAAGGGTTGGAATTGGGGGTTAAATCACCAAAAATGATCCCCGGGCGCGGCCACAGCTGCTGCTCACTGCTCCCCTCACCTCCCAGGGGGTGATCAAGGGTGATGGGTCAAATGCAGAGAATAATTTCGCCACACCTAGTGTGTGTGTGACAATCATTGGTACTTTAACTTTAAACTTTTTTAGTGGGCCGGTGATGATGATGATGATGATGAATCTGTGCAAGTGAACAAATGAATCCACAAGGGACAACAACCCTTTCCACAGACTACACACACATCAGAAACACAAATCTTAAAAACCTACAACAATATATTTGAAGAAGACTTTAGGATTAAAAGTGAAGATGTGAGGTGAAATAAGTACAAATGCAGCAATAAAAACAAGCAACTCCACTCACGATGGCTCTAAAGTTCAGTGATGTGTTGCTAACTTCAGCCTTTTTCTTCTTTGTTGATGTTTTGCAGTAGTTAACATCCATGATGTAACAATGCTGCCAATCTACCAGAGTCCACATTTTGTTAACCATTTTATTCATTCATACTTTTAATTGGATAATAACATCAATAAAATGCAATCGAAAAAATGTGTGATTTTATAAGACACAAAAAAAAACAAATTTAAATAAAATGCCCTCTCTTAAAACAATGAGAAAATAGAATAAAATAGTAGCTACATATATAATATTCAATACATGCACACAACTTAAAAAGTAACTACAGGACAACATATAAGACTAGAAGATGAGAAGCACTACATACAACATCAAATATACATTCATATTAAACATGCTGTGTTTTTAAACTACATTTAGCACAATCACTGTTTAAGTGTTTTTAAATCTCTGCAGCTTCCATGACTGTTACACACTTGTGTTTACTCACCTGCTTCTTAAACATGAACATCTTATCACACACAGTGCAACTAAACAGTTTCTCTCCATTGTGTGTTCTCATGTGTGTGGTCATGGTTTGCTTTATGGAGAAACTCTTCTTACAAACAGAGCAAGTAAAAGTTTTCTCACCTGTGTGTGTTCTCATGTGCTATATAATTTCCTTCTTAGTGTGGGACGGCGTGGCGAAGTTGGTAGAGTGGCCGTGCCAGCAATCGGAGGGTTGCTGGTTACTGGGGTTCAATCCCCACCTTCTACCATCCTAGTCACGTCCGTTGTGTCCTTGGGCAAGACACTTCACCCTTGCCCCTGATGGCTGCTGGTTAGCGCCTTGCATGGCAGCTCCCTCCATCAGTGTGTGAATGTGTGTGTGAATGGGTGAATGTGGAAATACTGTCAAAGCGCTTTGAGTACCTTGAAGGTAGAAATGCGTTATACAAGTATATCCCATTTATCATTTATTTATCTTTTAGCACAAGCTGAGCAAGAAAAAAGGTTTCTCTCCAGCGTGTGTTCTCATGTGTCTGGTCATGCTTTGCTTTCTGGAGAAACTCTTCTTACAAACAGGGCAAGTAAAAGGTTTCTCACCTGTGTGTGTTTTCATGTGCAATATCATTTCCTGCTTAGTGTTGAATCTTTTAGCACAAGCTGAGCAAAGAAAAGGTTTCTCTCCAGTGTGTGTTCTCATGTGTGTGGTCATGCGTTCCTTTCTGGAGAAACTCTTCTTACAAACAGAGCAAGTAAAAGGTTTCTCACCTGTGTGTGTTCTCATGTGTGTGGTCATGTCATTCTTAGTGTTGAATCTTTTAGCACAAGCTGAGCAAGAAAAAGGTTTCTCTCCAGTGTGTGTTCTCATGTGTGTGGTCATGTCACCCTTTTTGGAGAAACTCTTCTTACAAACGGAGCAAGTAAAAGGTTTCTCTCCAGTGTGTAATCTCATGTGTGTGGTAATGTTACGCTTTCTGGAGAAACTCTTCTTACAAACGGAGCAAGCAAAAGGTTTATCTCCAGTGTGTGTTCTCATGTGTGTGGTCATGTAATGTTTTGTGGAGAAACTCTTCTTACAAACAGAGCAACTAAAAGGTTTCTCTCCAGTATGTATTCTCATGTGTACTGTAAAATCACTCTTCCGTCTAAATGATTTCCCACATTCAGAGCAGTCAAAGTGTTTGTTGTTAGTGTGATGTCTCGTATCACCTTTAGAGTCATTTTTACTCTCCAAAGGTTTTTGGATGTGGTCACTGTGATCAGAAGAGTCTGACATCATGTGGTCCATGTCTGACAGTGGAGCAAAGATGCTGTCTGGTTCTGACTTTATATCTTCACAATGCTCTCCATCAGCTTCTGTGATGTGTTGACTTTCAAGCTCCGCTCCTCTGTTCTCCTCACTTTGACTGTGATGAAGCTGTAAGGACTGAGCTTCATCTTCATCATGAAGCTGCTCCTCTTTAATGTGGGAGGGGGCCTGTAGCTCCTTCTGTCCCACACTGGTGTGCCGCTCCTCTTCATGACTCTCCGCTGACAAAATGAAAATTGCAAAAGTCGTACCAATTTATAAGAATGGAGACATACACCAGTTTACTAACTACAGACCAGTTTCATTACTTCCACAATTCTCTAAAATCATGGAAAAACTATTCAATAGCCGATTAGATTTATTTATCAACAAAAGTGGGACACTCGTGGAGAACCAATATGGATTCCCAGCAAATATCTCAACATCTGGTCAACATATGTAATAACAAGTGTATGTAAGATATTGAAATGAATCAAAACAATGCATATATATATATATATATATATATATATATATATATATATATATATATATATATATATATATATATATATATATATATATATATATATATATATATATAGATAGATAGATAGATAGATAGATCAGTTATAATAATACATCATGTTGGATATAGAGAACATTCAAACCCTTTAATCATTGAATCTAAAATACTGAAATTCCACCACATAGTGAATTTGCAAACAGCTAAAATGACACACAAAGCAAACTATAACCTGCTAGCCAAGAATGTACAACAATTCTTCTCAAAAAAAGAGGAGAAATATAATCTTAGAGAAAAATTAAATTTAAAACATTTGTATGCACGTACAACACTTAAGACCTTCAGTATATCAGTATGTGGAATTAAATGATGGAATGGATTAAGCAAATAAATCAAACAATGTACTAATATGATCCACTTCAAGAATCTCTTCACACTTAAAGTGTTTACAAAGTACAAAGAAGAAGAACCATGATAAACATTCTCAATATATTTCATCTATCCATCCATTCATTTTCAAGATAATCTTACTCATCTCACCATATGAAATATAACTTACTTCACCGAGTATTATTTATTTATTTATTTGTATTGTAATTACTTATGGAGTACTATGTGAATACATTGAGAACAGGAAGTGAACAAAAGTTTTAGCAACTGTTATGTTGCTATTTCCGGTTTGCCATGCGTGACTGCTTGCTGTTGCGAAAAAGCTAAGTATCGTTCTGTGTGCTTTTAATTGTTTTGCAGCTTTCATTACTACTTCCCAAACATATTTAGTAGTCCTATTTAACTTGCAAATCACCCGATCTCTGTCTCACCACCCCTCCTGCAGCTAGCTAGCTGCTAAGCTAACGAAGCTAGCGCGGAGAAAGGCGGCGCCGGTTGTCGGTCGGAAGGAAGCTACTCCCCGCACACCGTGACCACTCCCCGGAAGACAGCAGGAACTTCATTCGGTGACAGAAAATACCGTGAGTATGGCTTCCTGCGCGTCGTGCACCTTACTCACGGAGAGGCTGGCTCTGCTAGAGGGCCGTGTCCGCCAGTTAGAGCAGAGTAATCTCGTAACTTTAGATGTTGCGGACACATCTGCTAGCGTTAGCTGTAGCGAGCTAACTAGCCCAGCTTGTAGCAGTCCTAAGCGGCCTATAAGCTACGGTGTACCGGTTGAGACACATAATAGATTTAGCTCTTTAGGTAGTCCTCCACCCCAGTCTACCGGGCACCACACCTTAGTCATAGGGGACTCCATCACCCGAAACATAAAGCTTAGCAAACCAGCCACAATTAAGTGTATCCCGGGGGCCAGAGCACCTGACATTGAAGCTAATCTTAGGGAGCTAACTCGAAACAGGCCTAGTAAACACGTACGACAGGCTAATCGCACCGCTAGTTATGCGAATATAGTTGTACACGTTGGCTCCAATGACACTAGGATGAGACAGTCCGAGATTACAAAGAGAAACATAGCCAGGACTTGTGATCTCTCTGACTACACTAGAGCAAGCCCGGTCACAGGCAAATACAGAGTCCGGGTGAGGAGTCAGTTAAGCTAGAACTAGGCAGCACCAGGCTGGATAATCCATGTACGCATAGCAATTCTCTTACAATAATACACAATTCACATAATGTTTTTCTGTTGTGACTGTGTTAGAGGTAGACATGCATTCTACTGAGGTGGCAAATTATGATACGTCCAGTTTATCGCAGCACCAAGCAAACAATCGGAAAATTCCCGTCATATCAATTCCTAGATATGGTCGAAACTATTTAAAGTGCACTACGCATAATAAACGCAACATTGGTAATATTGCTACTGCGGGAAAATCTCAACAAAAACTCGTCAAAACAGCCCACTACCTATAATATGGGCTTTTTAAACATAAGATCATTGTCTTTCAAAACGTTATTAGTTAATGAGGTCATTAGAGACAACAATCTTAACGTCATTGGTCTTAGCGAAACCTGGCTCAAACCAGACGATTTTTTTGCGCTAAATGAGGCATCTCCTCCTAACTATACGAATGCGCATGTTGCCCGTCCTCTTAAAAGGGGTGGGGGGGTCGCACTAATATACAATGAAAACTTTAAAGGCCTACTGAAACCCACTACTACCGACCACGCAGTCTGATAGTTTATATATCAATGATGAAATCTTAAAGGCCTACTGAAACCCACTACTACCGACCACGCAGTCTGATAGTTTATATATCAATGATGAAATCTTAACATTATAACACATGCCAATACGGCCGGGTTAACTTATAAAGTGACATTTTAAATTTGCCGCTAAACTTCCGGTTCGAAACGCCTCTGCGGATGACGTATGCGCGTGACGTAGCCCGGCGAACACGGGTATGCCTTCCACATTGAAGCCGATAGGAAAAAGCTCTGTTTTCATTTCATAATTCCACAGTATTCTGGACATCTGTGTTCGTGAATCTGTTTCAATCATGTTCATTGCATTATGGAGAAGGAAGCCAAGCAAGCAAAGAAGAAAGTTGTCGGTGCGAAATGGACGTATTTTTCGAACGTAGTCAGCCACAACAGTACACAGCCGGCGCTTCTTTGTTTACATTCCCGGAAGATGCAGTCAAGATGGAAGAACTCGGATAACAGAGACTCTAACCAGGAGGACTTTTGATTTGGATACACAGACGCCTGTAGAGAACTGGGACAACACAGACTCTTACCAGGATTACTTTGATTTGGATGACAAAGACGCAGACGTGCTACTGTGAGTATGCAGCTTTGGCTTTTTTTTGCGTATGTACGTAACTTTTTTAAAATATATAAGCTTTATGAACCTTGGGTTAGGTGAACGGTCTTTTGGGCTGAGTGATTGTGTGTGTTGATCATGTGTTTGAATTGTATTGGCGTGTTCTATGGAGCTAGGAGCTAGCAGAGGAGCTAGGAGCTAGCATAACACGTACCGTACCGTACGTGCGCGTCACGTACTAACTTTTTAAAAATATATAAGCTTTATGAACCTTGGGTTAGGTGAACGGTCTTTTGGGCTGAGTGATTGTGTGTGTTGATCAGGTGTTTGAATTGTATTGGCGTGTTCTATGGAGCTAGGAGCTAGCAGAGGAGCTAGGAGCTAGCATAACAAACACGCAGGTGTTATTATGCAGGATTAATTTGTGGCATATTAAATATAAGCCTGGTTGTGTTGTGGCTAATAGAGTATATATATGTCTTGTGTTTATTTACTGTTGTAGTCATTCCCAGCTGAATATCAGGTACCGTGAGTATGCAGCCTTGGCTGCTAAACATTCGATAACTTGACCGTATGTGCGCGTCACGTACGTAACTTTTTAAAAATATATAAGCTTTATGAACCTTGGGTTAGGTAAACGGTCTTTTGGGCTGAGTGATTGTGTGTGTTGATCAGGTGTTTGAATTGTATTGGCGTGTTCTATGGAGCTAGGAGCTAGCAGAGGAGCTAGGAGCTAGCATAACAAACACGCAGGTGTTTTTATGCAGGATTAATTTGTGGCATATTAAATATAAGCCTGGTTGTGTTGTGGCTAATAGAGTATATATATGTCTTGTGTTTATTTACTGTTGTAGTCATTCCCAGCTGAATATCAGGTCACCCTCGGCTCTCACAGCATCTTCCCTATCTGAATAGCTTCAACTCCCCACTAGTCCTTCACTTGCACTTTACTCATCCACAAATCTTTCATCCTCGCTCAAATTAATGGGGAAATTGTCGCTTTCTCGGTCCGAATCTCTCTCACTTCATGCGGCCATCATTGTAAACAATAGGGAACTTTGCGTATATGTTCAACTGACTACGTCACGCTACTTCCGGTAGGTGCAAGCCTTTTTTTTATCAGATACCAAAAGTTGCAATCTTTATCGTCGTTGTTCTATACTAAATCCTTTCAGCAAAAATATGGCAATATCGCGAAATGATCAAGTATGACACATAGAATAGATCTGCTATCCCCGTTTAAATAAAAAAAATTCATTTCAGTAGGCCTTTAACATTGCAACACATGCCAATACGGCCGGGTTAACTTATAAAGTGCAATTTTAAATTTCCCGGGGAACTTCCGGTTCAAAACGCCTCTGAGGATGACGTATGCGCGTGACGTAGCCAGTAGAACACAGGTATGGCTTCCACATTGAAGCCAATACGAAATAGCTGTTTTCATCTCATTCTGGATGTGTTCTGGACATCTGTGTTGGTGAATCTGTTGCAATTTGTTCATTGCATTATGGAGAAAGAAGCTGAGCAAGCAAAGAAGAAAGTCGGTGCGAAGCGGAGTATTTTGCGAGGGAAGTCAGCAACACAACACAGTCGGTGTTTCATTGTTTACATTCCCGAAAGATGCAGTCAAGATCGAAGAACTCAGACAACAGAGACTCTTACCAGGAGGACTTTGACTTCGTTAACAGACGCAGACGCGATACCGTGAGTACGCTTCCAAACATTTGATCGCTTGCTATAACTAGCTCGAGCTAGTAGCTAGTAGCTAGCATAACAAACACCTAGGTTATGCGGGATTAATTTGTGGCATATTAAATATAAGCCTGGTTGTGTTGTGGCTAATAGAGTATATATATGTCTTGTGTTTATTTACTGTTGTAGTCATTCCCAGCTGAATATCAGGTCCTACCCGCGCGCTTCCAAACATTTGATTGCTTGCCCGTACGTGCGTGTCATGTACGTAACTTTGGTTAAATATATAAGCTTTATGAACCTTGGGTTAGGTGAACGGTTCTTTGGGCTGAGTGAGTGTGTGTGTTGTGCAGGTGTTTGAATTGTATTGGCTCGTTATATATACGGGATCCCGTCCATATTACCCGCTCGAGCTATAACTAGCTCGAGCTAGTAGCTAGTAGCTAGGAGCTAGCATAACAAACACCTAGGTGTTTTTATGCGGGATTAATTTGTGGCATATTAAATATAAGCCTGGTTGTGTTGTGGCTTATAGAGTATATATATGTCTTGTGTTTATTTACTGTTTTAGTCATTTCCAGCTGAATATCAGGTCACCCCCGGCTCTCACAGCATCTTCCCTATCTGAATCGCTTCCACTCCCCACTAGTCCTTCACTTGCACTTTACTCATCCACAAATCTTTCTTCATCCTCGCTCAAATTAATGGGGAAATTGTCGCTTTCTCGGTCCGAATCTCTCTCACTTCATGCGGCCATCATTGTAAACAATAGGGAACTTTGCGTATATGTTCAATTGACTACGTCACGCTACTTCCGGTAGGGGCAAGCCTTTTTTTATCAGATACCAAAAGTTGCGATCTTTATCGTTGTTGTTCTATACTATATCCTTTCAGCAAAAATATGGCAATATCGCGAAATGATCAAGTATGACACATAGAATAGATCTGCTATCCCCGTTTAAATAAAACAAATTCATTTCAGTAGGCCTTTAACCTTACCCCTAACCTAAATAATAAATATAAATCGTTTGAGGTGCTTACTATGAGGTCTGTCACACCGCTACCTCTCGACCTGGCTGTTATCTACCGCCCCTCTGGACCCTATTCGGACTTTATCAGTGAATTCTCAGAGTTCGTTGCTGATCTAGTGACGCACGCCGACAATATAATCATAATGGGGGACTTTAATATCCATATAAATACCCCATCGGACCCTCAGTGCGTGGCGCTCCAGACCATAATTGATAGCTGTGGTCTTACACAAATAATACATGAACCCACGCATCGTAACGGTAATACGATAGATATAGTGCTTGTCAGGGGTGTCACCACCTCCAAAGTTATGATACTTCCGTATACTAAAGTAATGTCCGATTATTACCTTATAAAATTCGAAGTTCTGACTCATTGTCAACAAGCCAATAATAATAATAATAACAATAATAATAATAATACCTGGGATTTATATAGCGCTTTTCTAAGTACCCAAAGTCGCTTTACATGTTAAAAACCCATCATTCATTCATTCACACCTGGTGGTGGTAAGCTACTTTCGTAGCCACAGATGCCCTGGGGTAGACTGACGGAAGCGTGGCTGCCAATTTGCGCCTACGGCCCCTCCGACCACCACCTATCATTCATTCAACATTCATTCACCGGTGTGAGCGGCACCGGGGGCAAGGGTGAAGTGTCCTACCCAAGGACACAACGGCATGGTAAGAGGCGGGGAGCGAACCTGCAACCCTCAGGTTTCTGACACGGGCGCTCTACCCACTACGCCATGCCGCCCCAACAACTGATATAGCAGCCGCAACATTAATGCTGCCACAACGATGACTCTTGCTGACCTACTGCCTTTCGGTAATGGCATCATTCCCAAATTATGTCAGCTCTATTGATAACCTCACTAACAACTTTAACGACGACCTGCGCGAAACCATTGATAGTATAGCACCACTAAAGCAAAAAAGGGCGCCTAAAAGGCGTACCCCATGGTTTACAGAAGAAACTAGAGCTCCTAAATTATCATGTAGAAAGCTGGAACACAAATGGCGCGCGACTAAACTTGAGGTTTTCCATCAAGCATGGAGTGATAGTTAAATAACTTATAAACGCATGCTTACCTTAGCTAAAGCTAAATACTACTCAAATCTCATCCACCTCAACAAAAACGATCCTAATGCATGCGTGATGCATCATGTTGTATGCATGCATGCGTGATGCATCATGTTGTATGCATGCATGTGTGATGCATCATGTTGTATGCATGCATGTGTGATGTATCATGTTGTATGCATGCATGTGTGATGTATCATGTTGTATGCATGCATGTGTGATGTATCATGTTGTATGCATGCATGTGTGATGTATCATGTTGTATGCATGCATGTGTGATGTATCATGTTGTATGCATGCGTGTTCGAAATAAACTCAACTCAACTCAACTAATACTTGGTGGATATTCAAGCCACAAAATGCAAATGGAGTATTGTTGGTGTATTTTGGATGGTTATAGAGGACCTCCCATTGGCTCCTTTGCAAGTGGACTTTTATTTACATTTATGAGTTACAATTAGGGCTGGGTGATATATGGAATATACTGGATAAATCGTGGGTTTGTCTCTGTGCGATATAGAAAATGACTATATGGTGATATTGGAGTATACGTTCTCACACAGTTGCTTTTAGCTGCAGGCATTACACTACAGGCTCTTCTCACTCTTTCTTGTCTCTCCTTCTCACAGAGACATAAAACAAGCGCACCTTCTTACATACGTCACATACTGTCACGTGTGCAACGTCATACGCTCTCACGGAGCAGACAGGTAGCGGCATGGTAACGTTAGCTGTGGTGATAACGGAGTGGTGCGAGTGGTAATACGAGAGAAAGAAGGTGCGAATCTGGTAACAAATGAAGGAATATTTAATTCCCCAAAAACAACAGCAGGGGGTCCATCGTCTGGCGGTGGTTTGGCTTCAAGCGGGTAGATGGTGAACAAGTATGCGGCAAAAGTGTTGCTACTAAAAGTAGCAGCACTGCTATTGTAGTATCATTTGTAAAGTCACCCGCTAGAGATTGAAGAGTGCTTGAAACTCTGCATGTCAACATCTTGGCCGGTGCCACACCCACAAAATGTCCAAACAACCATTTCCAGATCAACACCGTATGAAAAAAAAAAGTCAACAGAAGGAAATAACGTCCGCAGGAACCTACCACATAGTGAAGGACATACACTATTTGATTTCCTATTATGCAGCTCATTTTTATTTGACACTTATTGAAATATCTTGTGTGACATCATGCACAAAAGTGCACTTTATTTGTTTTTAACTATTGTAGTGGCGTTCTGTACAAAAAGTGCACTTTAATTTAATGTTGTTTTGATATGTCATCTTAGTGACATCATGCACAAAAGTGCACTAATATCTTGTTTTAAAATGTCTCTGACAATCTTGCACTTTCTGTTTTGAAATGACATGAATGTTTGTGCCACTGCTTAGTAACTGTTTAATAAATACACTTTTGCTAAATTGACTTAGTTGTGGTTTCCCTCTCTGCATGAAAGTTTAAAAGTAGCATATATTAATGCAGTATGAAGAAGAATGTTTTAATGTAGACACATAGAATCATCATACTGCTGTGATTATATGCATCAAGTGTTCATTCAAGGCTAAGGCAAAATATCCACATATATATGGTGTATCGTGACATGGCCTAAAAATATCGAGATATTAATAAAAAGGCCATATCGCCCAGCCCTAGTTAGAATGTGATCATTTTTATTTATTTATTTTTTAAATATATCCATCGTCGTGTCTTTTATAATGATTGTGAACGATAGAAAAATTCCCCCAAAAAGTGCAGTTCCCGTCTAAATTCCAGTGTTTAGATTTAAGACTTGAAGTCTATGAGCATGAAGTGATGAAGCCTACTTGGATGAGAGGACAAACGTCTTCTAAGACAAAGTGAACAGTCCAGTTGTGATGGATTGAATGCCCTGAGAATAAAATGATATGTGGATGTTGTGCTTACTTGGACTGTGATGAAGCTGTGAGGACTCAGGTGGTTTGTCTTCATGCTCTTCAGTCTTCACAGAGACAACAGTCAGTGGAAACTTGGTGACATCATCCTCCTCCTGCCCTAGAAGACACTCTCCCTCCTGACTGATCCACACTTCCTCCTCTTCCTCTTTAATGTGGGGAGGCTGTGGATCCTCCTCTTCCTCTTTAATGTGGGGAGGCTGTGGATTCTCCTCTTCCTCTTTAATGTGAGGGGGCTGCTGGACGTCTGTTGGGTAAATAAGTAATTAAGATAAAGAGAGAATACAGTGTTTCCCACACATTCTTTTTTTTGCGGCGGCCCGCCACGAAAGAATTACGTCCGCCACAAATAAAAAAAATGTAAATAAAAAAAATAATTAAAAAAAAAAATAATTATAATATTTTTTTATTTTTTTTTTGTCCTCTCCAGCTTCTCAGGCAAATCATATAGTTGATGTAGATGCCCATATAGGCTGTTCAGATTTACTTTACAAAAGAGAAGTGTAGGATACTTCTCTTGTTGCCTTATTTGTATTTGACTTTATTAAATGTATTTATATTAGAAACACAACATGTGTATATAACAAAGGGTGCAAAGTCTGCAGGCAGTAGGAAACACATGGTTAAGTGTAGGGAGTAAAACTGATGGCAGTCTAAAGTTCAAGATTTTTGGAGCTCTTTGTTCAGTGGATCAGATGTTTGATGAAGCTTTGTGTCTATCTACCACCACTACTGTTTTCTGTTTTATTTGTTACTGACTGTGGCAGGACACCTCTGCCTCTGTTTCACTTTATGTTGCTGGTAAATAATATGGTTTTAGTAGTAGACTAAAGTTAAATTATTTAGTATGCACTAATTAAAGGGGCAGAGCTTTGAGACATTTTAGCTTTTATATTTTATAAGATATATTTTTTGTAAGAACCACAATTAATAAATATATTTCAGTGAATAACTTATTGTTCAAATCTGTATATAAATATGTACATAAAGTGTTGTAATTATATTGTAAAATGGATGGATGGAAGTTTAAAACAAAACTGTTATTAATTAGTAAGTATACATTTTTTGAGGCTTTTTTTAGAGAAAATCAAATCATTGTAGTAAATTATGCAAATTACTCGATGATGTCATGGTGATCACGCCCATAGCCACGCCCATAGCCACGCCCCCACCGCCACAGGCATCTTGGCAGTTTATGGGAAACACTGGAATAGAAATAGTTTTGGACTGACACTGTTAACGCAATGACATTATTTGTGTTCTTTCGTGTGTTGTGTTAAAAGTGTGTAGCAAAACAACCAATAAAAACGCAGGACATACCTCCTCTTGTCCCAGCGACTAAAATTAATTCAAAAGTGAGTACAAAAATAGACTACGAAATTTGATGGGGGGCAATTTGAAAAGTTTTTATAAGTACGAGGCAGCATTGATTGAGGCATTCTTAACTTTACACTCTGATGCAAAATGTGTAAATATTTTATTGTGTATACGGTTTATGACACATAAACTTTATCTCTAAACTTAACCATGATCTTGTAATGACATAGTCATGACCATAACTTCAATAACATAAAACATATATATATATATAATTCCAAAATCACTTAAATAGTATGTTTTTGTCATCATGCAAAATACTTTTTTGTGGTCATTTTGTCGGCTGGGCCAAAAGGAACTTTTACCAAAACATGTTTTACTATGTTTTGTTTTTATGGAGTATCTCCATCAACAATTCCTCTTTAGGAATTAGAGACCATCTACGACACGCTGAAGGGAAGTCAGTCGCATGTATGTTCTTTTAATAAATCAAGTGTTGACTACTTTGGTTACTGAAAATGAATGTTTACTTTCACTTATTGATGCATGTAAGTCAGAGTCAGGAAGTGAACTTATTATATTTCATTGCAGTATAAAATGTATTATGTGACTATGTGAGTTTTGTGTAAACATGTTGATACAGGTTTACATCTTCTTGGGGACTGGAACACAGATATGTCCTGAAAGGATGCACCCATTTTTAAAACCTTCACTAAGCTGTGCCACCAACATTGCCTCACTTATTAGCTCATTAAGCAAACTACCAGGGTGAGTGAGTCCTTTTAAACCTTCATAGACCTCGTTGTTACTTCTGACCAGTCTAAGATCACCACAAGTGGAACTACTGTATGCGGCTTAAGTGATCATTCCATCATTTTCTGTACCCTTAAAGAACATAGAACCGAAGCTGACGGCCACAAAACAAACGAAAATAGAATCCTCAAGACCTAGACTAGCAAGGCTTTCAATGACAAACTGGCAAATTAAGACTTGCAAGTACACAGGTTTTTGGGTCAATTCCTAACCTCAGAAAAGTAGATAACTTCACAGTCAAAGTGGGTGACAATATTATAACAAACAAAAATGAGATTACCTATCTTGGCTGCATCGTAGAGACTAATCTCTCCAGGGAAAAAATGACTACCAAGGTAGTCAAAGAATCAACCAACAAATTCTGTTCTTAAATAGTAGGATCGCCCCGCTGGTGGCTAGAAATACACTTAAGACTCTAACACAAGCACTCATTTAACCCCATTTTGAGTACAGAGTTCATGTTTGGTACCGTTACGCATTAAAAGCCCTGAAAAACAAACTCCAGACAGCCCAAAGCAAAATGATTGGGCTTCAACTCAACCGTCCATCTCGGGCTCACTTTTCTGCCAACCATTTCCTTAATGTGGGGAGGCTCTTGGTAGGTGACAGAGTACATCTTCTTGCAGTTGGTCTGGTGTACAAGATACACCATACCACTAAAATACTCATGTACCTTTCAAGATACTTCAAAATATATGCACCATTATAACACCAGAGGTAGTTGTACCAATCACATTCAACCCAGATCTCACTCTAGAAAAGGTTTTAATTTGTTTGCCTGCTATACCACCAAAATGTGGAACTTCCTATCAATAGTCATAAAGGAGTGTAAATCCCTTACTAACTTCAAAGCCGCTTTGAAAATACATTTTAGGTTGTGGCTACTCGTAAATGGGAATAGACAAATCCTTTTTCTTTTTTTAAATTTTATTTTCTAGCAGTATTTCTGTACTTTAAATGCTACTTTCTACATAGTACTGTGTTCTGTGTAAGTGAAAACATATTTCAACTGAAACCATCTCAGGCTTTCTTGTAGCAGTGAATGTGTACCATGATGAAACTGTACCCTTTCCTATGCAAACTTCTCATAAGTCCTTCAATCAATCAATCACACATTGTTACAAACTGAGAGGAACATCAACCTCAAACTGTCTCGTTTTCATGAAGAATCTAAATCAAAGCATTGCATCATCCCCACAAGACAAAGCATCATCCTATTGAAGAAAAGTGTTAATAATGAAATATAAAGTTAGTAAAGATGTGAGAGTAAGAAGTAAACAAACCTGTTCTGTGTAACACAACTTGATGTTTCTTGAAAACAGCGTCCATAGTTGATGTTGTCGCTCCTTCTCCTCTTTTGTTGGACAAAGTTCCTCCTCGTACTTTGCTATCGTTCTTTCGCACATTTTCACACAATCACAACACTTGACACTCACATTTGATCTCTACTTAGCGATGTGTTGATAACGTCCGCGCCTCTTTGTTAGCAGCTAACAAGCTAAGCTAACTAGCAAGCTAAGCTAGCACATAAAGTGCGCTCAGACTAATGTATCCGGATACAAACAATGACTAACAATGTTTCATCTACTACACGACATATATGCGTACATGTATGCACTAAATACAAATAGAGAAACAATAATGGCCAGTGGCCACGTTTAGGCCTTCTCTGTCAAACGCCATTTTGCTTTTTACTCCTTCGTCTTCTTTGGATTTCCAGCAGACTAGTAGAGCATCTTAGGCCTCCACAGCTTCTTAACGGGACTTCTTCGTCCTGTCCTATGGTCCATACTACATTCTACAGTACAGGAGGTCGCGCTAGCAACCTTTCAATTGACCACTTCCAAGTTGGCTTCTGCGCATGTCCAATTTGTCGAGGTCTTTTTCTTCTTCTTTGGTTTAATGGCGGTTGACAAGCAACCTTGTGGTGCGCATTACCGCCACCTACTGAAATGGAGTGTGGACCGAGGTGCATCCCTACTTTTTTTAAAATATGTATATAATGCTTTATAACCTATGTGTTCTGAGTGCAATCCTAAAATATCTTCCACTACTAACCTAAACTTGTCTTTCGCTAACTT
>NW_026908293.1:0-27413 GCF_033978785.1 Entelurus aequoreus
GTGATTTTAGCCTCTCTCGATTTTGTACTTAGAAAAAATCAATTTTTTTTTTTTTATTGTACTTAGAAAACATCCAAATTATTTTTTTTTTTTTTTTTTCCGTTTATTTCTAAGTGTCCTCATCAAGAGAAGAGAAAAAGAGGTGATTTATAGCCTCTCTCGATTTTGTACTTAGAAAAATCCAATTTTTTATTTTTTTTTTCCGTTTTTTTTTATCTAAGAGATCTGAAAGAGAGAAGGAAAAAGAGGTGATTTTTAGCCTCTCTCGATTTTGTACTTAGAAAAAATCCAAATTTTTTATTTTTTTTTTCCGTTTTTTTCTAAGTGTCTGAAAGAGAGAAGGAAAAAGAGGTGATTTTTAGCCTCTCTCGATTTTGTACTTAGAAAAAATCCAAATTTTTTTTTTTTTTTTCCGTTTTTTTTCTAAGTGTCTGATCGAGAGAAGGAAAAAGAGGTGATTTTTAGCCTCTCTCGATTTTGTACTTAGAAAAAATCCAAATTTTTTTTTTAATCTTTTTTTTTCCGTTTTTTTTCTAAGTGTCTCATCGAGAGAAGGAAAAAGAGGTGATTTTTAGCCTCTCTCGATTTTGTACTTAGAAAAAATCCAAATTTTTTTTCTTTTTTTTTCCGTTTTTTTTCTAAGTGTCTGATCAGAGAGAAGGAAAAAGAGGTGATTTTTAGCCTCTCTCGATTTTGTACTTAGAAAAAATCCAAATTTTTTTTTTTTTTTTTCCGTTTTTTTTTCTAAGTGTCTGATCGAGAGAAGGAAAAAGAGGTGATTTTTAGCCTCTCTCGATTTTGTACTAAGAAAAAATCCAATTTTTTTTTTTTTTTTTCCGTTTTTTTTCTAAGTGTCTCGATCGAGAGAAGGAAAAAGAGGTGATTTTTAGCCTCTCTCGATTTTGTACTTAGAAAAAATCCCAATTTTTTTTTTTTTTTTTTTCCGTTTTTTTCTAAGTGTCTCATCGAGAGAAGGAAAAAGAGGTGATTTTTAGCCTCTCTCGATTTTGTACTTAGAAAAAATCCAAATTTTTTTTTTTTTTTTTTTTCCGTTTTTTTTCTAAGTGTCTCATCGAGAGAAGGAAAAAGAGGTGATTTTTAGCCTCTCTCGATTTTGTACTTAGAAAAAATCCAAATTTTTTTTTTGTATTAGAAAATCAATTTTTTTTTTTTTTCCGTTTTTTTTCTAAGTGTCTGATCGAGAGAAGGAAAAAGAGGTGATTTTTAGCCTCTCTCGATTTTGTACTTAGAAAAAATCCAATTTTTTTTTTTTTTTTTTCCGTTTTTTTTCTAAGTGTCTCATCGAGAGAAGGAAAAAGAGGTGATTTTTAGCCTCTCTCGATTTGTACTTAGAAAAAATCCAAATTTTTTTTTTTTTTTTTTTCCGTTTTTTTTCTAAGTGTCTGATCGAGAGAAGGAAAAGAGGTGATTTTTAGCCTCTCTCGATTTTGTACTTAGAAAAAATCCAAATTTTTTTTTTTTTTTTTCCGTTTTTTTTCTAAGTGTCTGATCGAGAGAAGGAAAAAGAGGTGATTTTTAGCCTCTCTCGATTTTGTACTTAGAAAAAATCCAAATTTTTTTTTTTTTTTTTTCCGTTTTTTTTCTAAGTGTCTCATCGAGAGAAGGAAAAAGAGGTGATTTTAGCCTCTCTCGATTTTGTACTTAGAAAAAATCCAAATTTTTTTTTTTTTTTTTCCGTTTTTTTTCTAAGTGTCTCATCGAGAGAAGGAAAAAGAGGTGATTTTTAGCCTCTCTCGATTTTGTACTTAGAAAAAATCCAAATTTTTTTTTTTTGTACTTAGAAAAATCCAATTTTTTTTTTTTTTTTCCGTTTTTTTCTAAGTGTCTCATCGAGAGAAGGAAAAGAGGTGATTTTAGCCTCTCTCGATTTGTACTTAGAAAAAATCCAAATTTTTTTTTTTTTTTTTTTCTGTTTTTTTTTCTAAGTGTCTGAAAGAGAGAAGGAAAAGAGGTGATTTTTAGCCTCTCTCGATTTTGTACTTAGAAAAAATCAAATTTTTTTTTTTTTTTTTTCGTTTTTTTTTCTAAGTGTCTGAAAGAGAGAAGGAAAAAGAGGTGATTTTTAGCCTCTCTCGATTTTGTACTTAGAAAAAATCCAAATTTTTTTTTTTTTTTTTCCGTTTTTTTTCTAAGTGTCTGATCGAGAGAAGGAAAAAAGAGGTGATTTTTAGCCTCTCTCGATTTTGTACTTAGAAAAAATCCAAATTTTTTTTTTTTTTTTTTTTCGTTTTTTTTTCTAAGTGTCTCATCGAGAGAAGGAAAAAGAGGTGATTTTTAGCCTCTCTCGATTTTGTACTTAGAAAAAATCCAAATTTTTTTTTTTTTTTTTTTCCGTTTTTTTTCTAAGTGTCTGATCGAGAGAAGGAAAAAGAGGTGATTTTTAGCCTCTCTCGATTTTGTACTTAGAAAAAATCCAATTTTTTTTTTTTTTTTTTTCCGTTTTTTTTTCTAAGTGTCTGATCGAGAGAAGGAAAAAGAGGTGATTTTTAGCCTCTCTCGATTTTGTACTAAGAAAAAATCCAAATTTTTTTTTTTTTTTTTCCGTTTTTTTTCTAAGTGTCTCGATCGAGAGAAGGAAAAAGAGGTGATTTTTAGCCTCTCTCGATTTTGTACTTAGAAAAAATCCCAATTTTTTTTTTTTTTTTTCCGTTTTTTTTCTAAGTGTCTCATCGAGAGAAGGAAAAAGAGGTGATTTTTAGCCTCTCTCGATTTTGTACTTAGAAAAAATCCAATTTTTTTTTTTTTTTTTTCCGTTTTTTTTCTAAGTGTCTCATCGAGAGAAGGAAAAAGAGGTGATTTTAGCCTCTCTCGATTTTGTACTTAGAAAAAATCCAAATTTTTTTTTTTTTGTACTTAGAAAAAATCCAAATTTTTTTTTTTTTTTTCCGTTTTTTTTCTAAGTGTCTGATCGAGAGAAGGAAAAAGAGGTGATTTTTAGCCTCTCTCGATTTTGTACTTAGAAAAAATCCAATTTTTTTTTTTTTTTTTTCCGTTTTTTTTCTAAGTGTCTCATCGAGAGAAGGAAAAAGAGGTGATTTTTAGCCTCTCTCGATTTTGTACTTAGAAAAAATCCAAATTTTTTTTTTTTTTTTTTCCGTTTTTTTTCTAAGTGTCTGATCGAGAGAAGGAAAAAGAGGTGATTTTAGCCTCTCTCGATTTTGTACTTAGAAAAAATCCAATTTTTTTTTTTTTTTTTCCGTTTTTTTTCTAAGTGTCTGATCGAGAGAAGGAAAAAGAGGTGATTTTTAGCCTCTCTCGATTTTGTACTTAGAAAAAATCCAATTTTTTTTTTTTTTTTTTTCCGTTTTTTTTCTAAGTGTCTCATCGAGAGAAGAAAAAGAGGTGATTTTCAGCCTCTCTCGATTTTGTACTTAGAAAAAATCCAAATTTTTTTTTTTTTTTTTTCCGTTTTTTTTCTAAGTGTCTCATCGAGAGAAGGAAAAAGAGGTGATTTTTAGCCTCTCTCGATTTTGTACTTAGAAAAAATCCAAATTTTTTTTTTTTGTACTTAGAAAAAATCCAAATTTTTTTTTTTTTTTTCCGTTTTTTTCTAAGTGTCTCATCGAGAGAAGGAAAAAGAGGTGATTTTTAGCCTCTCTCGATTTGTACTTAGAAAAAATCCAAATTTTTTTTTTTTTTTTTCCGTTTTTTTTCTAAGTGTCTGAAAGAGAGAAGGAAAAAGAGGTGATTTTTAGCCTCTCTCGATTTTGTACTTAGAAAAAATCCAAATTTTTTTTTTTTTTTTTTTCCGTTTTTTTTCTAAGTGTCTGAAAGAGAGAAGGAAAAAGAGGTGATTTTTAGCCTCTCTCGATTTTGTACTTAGAAAAAATCCAATTTTTTTTTTTTTTTTTCCGTTTTTTTTCTAAGTGTCTGATCGAGGAGAAGGAAAAAGAGGTGATTTTTAGCCTCTCTCGATTTTGTACTTAGAAAAAATCCAAATTTTTTTTTTTTTTTTTTCCGTTTTTTTTCTAAGTGTCTCATCGAGAGAAGGAAAAGAGGTGATTTTTAGCCTCTCTCGATTTTGTACTTAGAAAAAATCCAAATTTTTTTTTTTTTTTTTTTCCGTTTTTTTTCTAAGTGTCTGATCGAGAGAAGGAAAAAGAGGTGATTTTTAGCCTCTCTCGATTTTGTACTTAGAAAAAATCCAATTTTTTTTTTTTTTTTTCCCGTTTTTTTTCTAAGTGTCTGATCGAGAGAAGGAAAAAGAGGTGATTTTTAGCCTCTCTCGATTTTGTACTAAGAAAAAATCCAAATTTTTTTTTTTTTTTTTTCCGTTTTTTTTCTAAGTGTCTGATCGAGAGAAGGAAAAAGAGGTGATTTTTAGCCTCTCTCGATTTTGTACTTAGAAAAAAATCCAAATTTTTTTTTTTTTTTTTTCCGTTTTTTTTCTAAGTGTCTGATCGAGAGAAGGAAAAAGAGGTGATTTTTAGCCTCTCTCGATTTTGTACTTAGAAAAAATCCAATTTTTTTTTTTTTTTTTTTCCGTTTTTTTCTAAGTGTCTGATCGAGAGAAGGAAAAAGAGGTGATTTTAGCCTCTCTCGATTTTGTACTTAGAAAAAATCCAATTTTTTTTTTTTTTTTTCCGTTTTTTTTCTAAGTGTCTGATCGAGAAAAGGAAAAAGAGGTGATTTTTAGCCTCTCTCGATTTTGTACTTAGAAAAAATCCAAATTTTTTTTTTTTTTTTTTCCGTTTTTTTTCTAAGTGTCTGATCGAGAGAAGGAAAAAGAGGTGATTTTTAGCCTCTCTCGATTTTGTACTTAGAAAAAATCCAAATTTTTTTTTTTTTTTTTCCGTTTTTTTTCTAAGTGTCTGATCGAGAGAAGGAAAAAGAGGTGATTTTTAGCCTCTCTCGATTTTGTACTTAGAAAAAATCCAAATTTTTTTTTTTTTTTTTTTCCGTTTTTTTTTCTAAGTGTCTCATCGAGAGAAGGAAAAAGAGGTGATTTTTAGCCTCTCTCGATTTTGTACTTAGAAAAAATCCAAATTTTTTATTTTTTTTTTCCGTTTTTTTTTCTAAGTGTCTGATCGAGAGAAGGAAAAAGAGGTGATTTTTAGCCTCTCTCGATTTTGTACTTAGAAAAAATCCCTTTTTTTTTTTTTTTTTTTTCCGTTTTTTTTCTAAGTGTCTCATCGAGAGAAGGAAAAAGAGGTGATTTTTAGCTCTCTCGATTTTGTACTTAGAAAAAATCCAAATTTTTTTTTTTTTGTACTTAGAAAAAATCCAAATTTTTTTTTTTTTTTCCGTTTTTTTTCTAAGTGTCTGATCGAGAGAAGGAAAAAGAGGTAATTTTTAGCCTCTCTCGATTTTGTACTAAGAAAAAATCCAAATTTTTTTTTTTTTTTTTCCGTTTTTTTTCTAAGTGTCTGAAAGAGAGAAGGAAAAAGAGGTGATTTTTAGCCTCTCTCGATTTTGTACTTAGAAAAAATCCAAATTTTTTTTTTTTTTTTTTTCCGTTTTTTTCTAAGTGTCTCATCGAGAGAAGGAAAAATAGGTGATTTTTAGCCTCTCTCGATTTTGTACTTAGAAAAAATCCAAATTTTTTTATTTTTTTTTTCCGTTTTTTTTCTAAGTGTCTGAAAGAGAGAAGGAAAAAGAGGTGATTTTTAGCCTCTCTCGATTTTGTACTTAGAAAAAATCCAATTTTTTTTTTTTTTTTTTCCGTTTTTTTTCTAAGTGTCTCATCGAGAGAAGGAAAAAGAGGTGATTTTTAGCCTCTCTCGATTTTGTACTTAGAAAAAATCCAAATTTTTTTTTTTTTTTTTTCCGTTTTTTTTTCTAAGTGTCTCATCGAGAGAAGGAAAAAGAGGTGATTTTTAGCCTCTCTCGATTTTGTACTTAGAAAAAATCCAAATTTTTTTTTTTTTTGTACTTAGAAAAAATCCAATTTTTTTTTTTTTTTCCGTTTTTTTTCTAAGTGTCTGATCGAGAGAAGGAAAAAGAGGTGATTTTTAGCCTCTCTCGATTTTGTACTTAGAAAAAATCCAATTTTTTTTTTTTTTTTCCGTTTTTTTTCTAAGTGTCTCATCGAGAGAAGGAAAAAGAGGTGATTTTTAGCCTCTCTCGATTTTGTACTTAGAAAAAATCCAAATTTTTTTTTTTTTTTTTCCGTTTTTTTTCTAAGTGTCTCATCGAGAGAAGGAAAAAGAGGTGATTTTTAGCCTCTCTCGATTTTGTACTTAGAAAAAATCCAAATTTTTTTTTTTTTTTTTCCGTTTTTTTTCTAAGTGTCTGATCGAGAGAAGGAAAAAGAGGTGATTTTTAGCCTCTCTCGATTTTGTACTCGGAAAAAATCCAAATTTTTTTTTTTTTTTTTCCGTTTTTTTTTCTAAGTGTCTCATCGAGAGAAGGAAAAAGAGGTGATTTTTAGCCTCTCTCGATTTTGTACTTAGAAAAAATCCAAATTTTTTTTTTTTTTTTTTCCGTTTTTTTTCTAAGTGTCTCATCGAGAGAAGGAAAAAGAGGTGATTTTTAGCCTCTCTCGATTTTTACTTAGAAAAAATCCAATTTTTTTTTTTTTGTACTTAGAAAAATCCAATTTTTTTTTTTTTTTTCCGTTTTTTTCTAAGTGTCTCATCGAGAGAAGGAAAAAGAGGTGATTTTTAGCCTCTCTCGATTTTGTACTTAGAAAAATCCAAATTTTTTTTTTTTTTTTTTTCCGTTTTTTTTCTAAGTGTCTGAAAGAGAGAAGGAAAAAGAGGTGATTTTTAGCCTCTCTCGATTTTGTACTTAGAAAAAATCCAAATTTTTTTTTTTTTTTTTTCCGTTTTTTTTCTAAGTGTCTGAAAGAGAGAAGGAAAAAGAGGTGATTTTAGCCTCTCTCGATTTGTACTTAGAAAAATCCAAATTTTTTTTTTTTTGTACTTAGAAAAAATCCAAATTTTTTTTTTTTTTTTTTCCGTTTTTTTCTAAGTGTCTCATCGAGAGAAGGAAAAGAGGTGATTTTTAGCCTCTCTCGATTTTGTACTTAGAAAAAATCCAAATTTTTTTTTTTTTTTTCCGTTTTTTTTCTAAGTGTCTGAAAGAGAGAAGGAAAAAGAGGTGATTTTTAGCCTCTCTCGATTTTGTACTTAAAAAAAATCCAATTTTTTTTTTTTTTTTTTCCGTTTTTTTCTAAGTGTCTGAAAGAGAGAAGGAAAAAGAGGTGATTTTTAGCCTCTCTCGATTTTGTACTTAGAAAAAATCCAAATTTTTTTTTTTTTTTTTCCGTTTTTTTTTTCTAAGTGTCTGATCGAGAGAAGGAAAAAGAGGTGATTTTTAGCCTCTCTCGATTTTGTACTTAGAAAAAATCCAAATTTTTATTTTTTTTTTCCGTTTTTTTTCTAAGTGTCTCATCGAGAGAAGGAAAAAGAGGTGATTTTTAGCCTCTCTCGATTTTGTACTTAGAAAAAATCCAAATTTTTTTTTTTTTTTTTTTTCCGTTTTTTTTCTAAGTGTCTGATCGAGAGAAGGAAAAAGAGGTGATTTTTAGCCTCTCTCGATTTTGTACTTAGAAAAAATCCAATTTTTTTTTTTTTTTTTCGTTTTTTTTCTAAGTGTCTGATCGAGATAAGGAAAAAGAGGTGATTTTTAGCCTCTCTCGATTTTGTACTTAGAAAAAATCCAATTTTTTTTTTTTTTTTTCCGTTTTTTTTTCTAAGTGTCTGATCGAGAGAAGGAAAAAGAGGTGATTTTTAGCCTCTCTCGATTTTGTACTTAGAAAAATACAAATTTTTTTTTTTTTTTTTCCGTCTTTTTTCTAAGTGTCTGATCGAGAGAAGGAAAAAGAGGTGATTTTTAGCCTCTCTCGATTTTGTACTTAGAAAAAATCAATTTTTTTTTTTTTTTTTTTTCCGTTTTTTTCTAAGTGTCTGATCGAGAGAAGGAAAAAGAGGTGATTTTTAGCCTCTCTCGATTTTGTACTTAGAAAAAATCCAATTTTTTTTTTTTTTTTTTCCGTTTTTTTTTCTAAGTGTCTGATCGAGAGAAGGAAAAAGAGGTGATTTTTAGCCTCTCTCGATTTTGTACTTATAAAAAATCAAATTTTTTTTTTTTTTTCGTTTTTTTTTCTAAGTGTCTGATCGAGAGAAGGAAAAAGAGGTGATTTTTAGCCTCTCTCGATTTTGTACTTAGAAAAAATCAAATTTTTTTTTTTTTTTTTTCCGTTTTTTTTCTAAGTGTCTCATCGAGAGAAGGAAAAAGAGGTGATTTTTAGCCTCTCTCGATTTTGTACTTAGAAAAAATCCAATTTTTTTTTTTTTTTTTTCCGTTTTTTTCTAAGTGTCTGATCGAGAGAAGGAAAATGAGGTGATTTTTAGCCTCTCTCGATTTTGTACTTAGAAAAAATCCAAATTTTTTTTTTGTACTTAGAAAACATCCAATTTTTTTTTTTTTTTCCGTTTTTTTTCTAAGTGTCTCATCGAGAGAAGGAAAAAGAGGTGATTTTTAGCCTCTCTCGATTTTGTACTTAGAAAAAATCCAAATTTTTTTTTTTTTTTTTTCCGTTTTTTTTCTAAGTGTCTGCATCGAGAGAAGGAAAAAGAGGTGATTTTTAGCCTCTCTCGATTTTGTACTTAGAAAAAATCCAAATTTTTTTTTTTTTGTACTTAGAAAAATCCAAATTTTTTTTTTTTTTTTCCGTTTTTTTCTAAGTGTCTCATCGAGAGAAGGAAAAAGAGGTGATTTTTAGCCTCTCTCGATTTTGTACTTAGAAAAAATCCAAATTTTTTTTTTTTTTTTTCCGTTTTTTTTCTAAGTGTCTGAAAGAGAGAAGGAAAAAGAGGTGATTTTTAGCCTCTCTCGATTTTGTACTTAGAAAAAATCCAAATTTTTTTTTTTTTTTTCCGTTTTTTTCTAAGTGTCTGAAAGAGAGAAGGAAAAAGAGGTGATTTTTAGCCTCTCTCGATTTTGTACTTAGAAAAAATCCAATTTTTTTTTTTTTTTTTCCGTTTTTTTTCTAAGTGTCTGATCGAGAGAAGGAAAAAGAGGTGATTTTTAGCCTCTCTCGATTTTGTACTTAGAAAAAATCCAAATTTTTTTTTTTTTTTTTCCGTTTTTTTTTCTAAGTGTCTCATCGAGAGAAGGAAAAGAGGTGATTTTTAGCCTCTCTCGATTTGTACTTAGAAAAAATCCAATTTTTTTTTTTTTTTTTTTTCCGTTTTTTTTCTAAGTGTCTGATCGAGAGAAGGAAAAAGAGGTGATTTTTAGCCTCTCTCGATTTTGTACTTAGAAAAAATCCAATTTTTTTTTTTTTTTTTCCGTTTTTTTTCTAAGTGTCTGATCGAGAGAAGGAAAAAGAGGTGATTTTTAGCCTCTCTCGATTTTGTACTAAGAAAAAATCCAAATTTTTTTTTTTTTTTTTTTCCGTTTTTTTTCTAAGTGTCTGATCGAGAGAAGGAAAAAGAGGTGATTTTTAGCCTCTCTCGATTTTGTACTTAGAAAAAATCCAAATTTTTTTTTTTTTTTTTTCCGTTTTTTTTCTAAGTGTCTGATCGAGAGAAGGAAAAAGAGGTGATTTTTAGCCTCTCTCGATTTTGTACTTAGAAAAAATCCAATTTTTTTTTTTTTTTTTTTCCGTTTTTTTTCTAAGTGTCTGATCGAGAGAAGGAAAAAGAGGTGATTTTTAGCCTCTCTCGATTTTGTACTTAGAAAAAAATCCAAATTTTTTTTTTTTTTTTCCGTTTTTTTTCTAAGTGTCTGATCGAGAAAAGGAAAAAGAGGTGATTTTTAGCCTCTCTCGATTTTGTACTTAGAAAAAATCCAAATTTTTTTTTTTTTTTTCCGTTTTTTTTCTAAGTGTCTGATCGAGAGAAGGAAAAAAGAGGTGATTTTTAGCCTCTCTCGATTTTGTACTTAGAAAAAATCCAAATTTTTTTTTTTTTTTTCCGTTTTTTTTCTAAGTGTCTGATCGAGAGAAGGAAAAAGAGGTGATTTTTAGCCTCTCTCGATTTTGTACTTAGAAAAAATCCAAATTTTTTTTTTTTTTTTTCCGTTTTTTTTTCTAAGTGTCTCATCGAGAGAAGGAAAAAGAGGTGATTTTTAGCCTCTCTCGATTTTGTACTTAGAAAAAATCCAAATTTTTTTATTTTTTTTTTCCGTTTTTTTTCTAAGTGTCTGATCGAGAGAAGGAAAAAGAGGTGATTTTTAGCCTCTCTCGATTTTGTACTTAGAAAAAATCCTTTTTTTTTTTTTTTTTTTTCCGTTTTTTTTCTAAGTGTCTCATCGAGAGAAGGCAAAAGAGGTGATTTTTAGCCTCTCTCGATTTTGTACTTAGAAAAAATCCAAATTTTTTTTTTTTTTGTACTTAGAAAAAATCCAAATTTTTTTTTTTTTTTTCCGTTTTTTTTTCTAAGTGTCTGATCGAGAGAAGGAAAAAGAGGTAATTTTAGCCTCTCTCGATTTTGTACTAAGAAAAAATCAAATTTTTTTTTTTTCCGTTTTTTTTCTAAGTGTCTGAAAGAGAGAAGGAAAAAGAGGTGATTTTTAGCCTCTCTCGATTTTGTACTTAGAAAAAATCCAAATTTTTTTTTTTTTTTTTCCGTTTTTTTCTAAGTGTCTCATCGAGAGAAGGAAAAATAGGTGATTTTTAGCCTCTCTCGATTTGTACTTAGAAAAAATCCAAATTTTTTTTTTTTTTTTCCGTTTTTTTTCTAAGTGTCTGAAAGAGAGAAGGAAAAAGAGGTGATTTTTAGCCTCTCTCGATTTTGTACTTAGAAAAAATCCCAATTTTTTTTTTTTTTTTTTCCGTTTTTTTTCTAAGTGTCTCATCGAGAGAAGGAAAAAGAGGTGATTTTTAGCCTCTCTCGATTTTGTACTTAGAAAAAATCCAAATTTTTTTTTTTTTTTCCGTTTTTTTTCTAAGTGTCTCATCGAGAGAAGGAAAAAGAGGTGATTTTTAGCCTCTCTCGATTTTGTACTTAGAAAAAATCCAAATTTTTTTTTTTTGTACTTAGAAAAATCCAAATTTTTTTTTTTTTTCCGTTTTTTTTCTAAGTGTCTGATCGAGAGAAGGAAAAAGAGGTGATTTTTAGCCTCTCTCGATTTTGTACTTAGAAAAAATCCAATTTTTTTTTTTTTTTTCCGTTTTTTTTCTAAGTGTCTCATCGAGAGAAGGAAAAAGAGGTGATTTTTAGCCTCTCTCGATTTTGTACTTAGAAAAAATCCAAATTTTTTTTTTTTTTTTTCCGTTTTTTTTCTAAGTGTCTCATCGAGAGAAGAAAAAGAGGTGATTTTTAGCCTCTCTCGATTTGTACTTAGAAAAAATCCAAATTTTTTTTTTTTTTTTTCCGTTTTTTTTCTAAGTGTCTGATCGAGAGAAGGAAAAAGAGGTGATTTTAGCCTCTCTCGATTTTGTACTCGGAAAAAATCCAAATTTTTTTTTTTTTTTTTTTCCGTTTTTTTTCTAAGTGTCTCATCGAGAGAAGGAAAAAGAGGTGATTTTTAGCCTCTCTCGATTTTGTACTTAGAAAAATCCAAATTTTTTTTTTTTTTTTTCCGTTTTTTTTCTAAGTGTCTCATCGAGAGAAGAAAAAGAGGTGATTTTTAGCCTCTCTCGATTTTGTACTTAGAAAAAATCCAAATTTTTTTTTTTTGTACTTAGAAAAAATCCAATTTTTTTTTTTTTTTTTCCGTTTTCTAAGTGTCTCATCGAGAGAAGGAAAAAGAGGTGATTTTTAGCCTCTCTCGATTTTGTACTTAGAAAAAATCCAAATTTTTTTTTTTTTTTTCCGTTTTTTTTCTAAGTGTCTGAAAGAGAGAAGGAAAAAGAGGTGATTTTTAGCCTCTCTCGATTTTGTACTTAGAAAAAATCCAATTTTTTTTTTTTTTTTTTCCGTTTTTTTTCTAAGTGTCTGAAAGAGAGAAGGAAAAAGAGGTGATTTTTAGCCTCTCTCGATTTTGTACTTAGAAAAAATCCAAATTTTTTTTTTTTGTACTTAGAAAAATCCAAATTTTTTTTTTTTTTTTTTCCGTTTTTTTCTAAGTGTCTCATCGAGAGAAGGAAAAAGAGGTGATTTTTAGCCTCTCTCGATTTTGTACTTAGAAAAAATCCAAATTTTTTTTTTTTTTTTCCGTTTTTTTTCTAAGTGTCTGAAAGAGAGAAGGAAAAAGAGGTGATTTTTAGCCTCTCTCGATTTTGTACTTAAAAAAAATCCAATTTTTTTTTTTTTTTTTTCCGTTTTTTTTCTAAGTGTCTGAAAGAGAGAAGGAAAAAGAGGTGATTTTTAGCCTCTCTCGATTTTGTACTTAGAAAAAATCCAAATTTTTTTTTTTTTTTTTCCGTTTTTTTTCTAAGTGTCTGATCGAGAGAAGGAAAAAGAGGTGATTTTTAGCCTCTCTCGATTTTGTACTTAGAAAAAATCCAAATTTTTATTTTTTTTTTCCGTTTTTTTTCTAAGTGTCTCATCGAGAGAAGGAAAAAGAGGTGATTTTTAGCCTCTCTCGATTTTGTACTTAGAAAAAATCCAAATTTTTTTTTTTTTTTTTTTTTCCGTTTTTTTTCTAAGTGTCTGATCGAGAGAAGGAAAAAGAGGTGATTTTTAGCCTCTCTCGATTTTGTACTTAGAAAAAATCCAATTTTTTTTTTTTTTTTTCCGTTTTTTTTCTAAGTGTCTGATCGAGATAAGGAAAAAGAGGTGATTTTTAGCCTCTCTCGATTTTGTACTTAGAAAAAATCCAAATTTTTTTTTTTTTTTTTTCCGTTTTTTTTCTAAGTGTCTGATCGAGAGAAGGAAAAAGAGGTGATTTTTAGCCTCTCTCGATTTTGTACTTAGAAAAAATACAAATTTTTTTTTTTTTTTTTTCCGTTTTTTTTCTAAGTGTCTGATCGAGAGAAGGAAAAAGAGGTGATTTTTAGCCTCTCTCGATTTTGTACTTAGAAAAAATCCAATTTTTTTTTTTTTTTTTTCCGTTTTTTTTCTAAGTGTCTGATCGAGAGAAGGAAAAAGAGGTGATTTTTAGCCTCTCTCGATTTTGTACTTAGAAAAAATCCCAATTTTTTTTTTTTTTTTTTCCGTTTTTTTTCTAAGTGTCTGATCGAGAGAAGGAAAAAGAGGTGATTTTTAGCCTCTCTCGATTTTGTACTTATAAAAAATCCAAATTTTTTTTTTTTTTTCCGTTTTTTTTCTAAGTGTCTGATCGAGAGAAGGAAAAAGAGGTGATTTTTAGCCTCTCTCGATTTTGTACTTAGAAAAAATCCAAATTTTTTTTTTTTTTTTTTCCGTTTTTTTTCTAAGTGTCTCATCGAGAGAAGGAAAAAGAGGTGATTTTTAGCCTCTCTCGATTTTGTACTTAGAAAAAATCCAATTTTTTTTTTTTTTTTTTCCGTTTTTTTTCTAAGTGTCTGATCGAGAGAAGGAAAATGAGGTGATTTTTAGCCTCTCTCGATTTTGTACTTAGAAAAAATCCAAATTTTTTTTTTTTTGTACTTAGAAAACATCCAAATTTTTTTTTTTTTTTTTCCGTTTTTTTCTAAGTGTCTCATCGAGAGAAGGAAAAAGAGGTGATTTTTAGCCTCTCTCGATTTTGTACTTAGAAAAAATCCAAATTTTTTATTTTTTTTTTCCGTTTTTTTTCTAAGTGTCTGAAAGAGAGAAGGAAAAAGAGGTGATTTTTAGCCTCTCTCGATTTTGTACTTAGAAAAAATCCAAATTTTTTTTTTTTTTTTTCCGTTTTTTTTCTAAGTGTCTGAAAGAGAGAAGGAAAAAGAGGTGATTTTTAGCCTCTCTCGATTTTGTACTTAGAAAAAATCCAAATTTTTTTTTTTTTTTTTCCGTTTTTTTTCTAAGTGTCTGATCGAGAGAAGGAAAAAGAGGTGATTTTTAGCCTCTCTCGATTTTGTACTTAGAAAAAATCCAATTTTTTTTTTTTTTTTTTTCCGTTTTTTTTCTAAGTGTCTGATCGAGAGAAGGAAAAAGAGGTGATTTTTAGCCTCTCTCGATTTTGTACTGAGAAAAAATCCAAATTTTTTTTTTTTTTTTTTCCGTTTTTTTTCTAAGTGTCTGATCGAGAGAAGGAAAAAGAGGTGATTTTTAGCCTCTCTCGATTTTGTACTTAGAAAAAATCCAATTTTTTTTTGTTTTTTTTCCGTTTTTTTTCTAAGTGTCTGATCGAGAAAAGGAAAAAGAGGTGATTTTTAGCCTCTCTCGATTTTGTACTTAGAAAAAATCCAAATTTTTTTTTTTTTTTTTCCGTTTTTTTTCTAAGTGTCTGATCGAGAGAAGGAAAAAGAGGTGATTTTTAGCCTCTCTCGATTTTGTACTTAGAAAAAATCCAAATTTTTTTTTTTTTTTTTCCGTTTTTTTTCTAAGTGTCTGATCGAGAGAAGGAAAAAGAGGTGATTTTTAGCCTCTCTCGATTTTGTACTTAGAAAAAATCCAAATTTTTTTTTTTTTTTTTTCCGTTTTTTTTTCTAAGTGTCTCATCGAGAGAAGGAAAAAGATGTGATTTTTAGCCTCTCTCGATTTTGTACTTAGAAAAAATCCAAATATATATATATTTTTTTTCCGTTTTTTTTCTAAGTGTCTGATCGAGAGAAGGAAAAAGAGGTGATTTTTAGCCTCTCTCGATTTTGTACTTAGAAAAAATCCAAATTTTTTTTTTTTTTCTTTCCGTTTTTTTTCTAAGTGTCTCATCGAGAGAAGGAAAAAGAGGTGATTTTAGCCTCTCTCGATTTTGTACTTAGAAAAAATCCAAATTTTTTTTTTTTTTTTTTCCGTTTTTTTTCTAAGTGTCTCATCGAGAGAAGGAAAAAGAGGTGATTTTTAGCCTCTCTCGATTTTGTACTTAGAAAAAATACAAATTTTTTTTTTTTTTTTTTCCGTTTTTTTTCTAAGTGTCTGATCGAGAGAAGGAAAAATAGGTGATTTTTAGCCTCTCTCGATTTTGTACTTAGAAAAAATCCAAATTTTTTTTTTTTTTTTTTCCGTTTTTTTTCTAAGTGTCTCATCGAGAGAAGGAAAAAGAGGTGATTTTTAGCCTCTCTCGATTTTGTACTTAGAAAAAATCCAAATTTTTTTTTTTTTGTACTTAGAAAAAATCCAAATTTTTTTTTTTTTTTTTCCGTTTTTTTCTAAGTGTCTCATCGAGAGAAGGAAAAAGAGGTGATTTTTAGCCTCTCTCGATTTTGTACTTAGAAAAAATCCAAATTTTTTTTTTTTTTTTTCCGTTTTTTTTCTAAGTGTCTGAAAGAGAGAAGGAAAAAGAGGTGATTTTTAGCCTCTCTCGATTTTGTACTTAGAAAAAATCCAAATTTTTTTTTTTTTTTTTTCCGTTTTTTTTCTAAGTGTCTGAAAGAGAGAAGGAAAAAGAGGTGATTTTTAGCCTCTCTCGATTTTGTACTTAGAAAAAATCCAAATTTTTTTTTTTTGTACTTAGAAAAAATCCAAATTTTTTTTTTTTTTTTTCCGTTTTTTTCTAAGTGTCTCATCGAGAGAAGGAAAAAGAGGTGATTTTTAGCCTCTCTCGATTTTGTACTTAGAAAAAATCCAAATTTTTTTTTTTTTTTTTTCCGTTTTTTTTCTAAGTGTCTGAAAGAGAGAAGGAAAAAGAGGTGATTTTTAGCCTCTCTCGATTTTGTACTTAAAAAAAACCCAATTTTTTTTTTTTTTTTTTTCCGTTTTTTTTCTAAGTGTCTGATCGAGAAAAGGAAAAAGAGGTGATTTTTAGCCTCTCTCGATTTTGTACTTAGAAAAAATCCAAATTTTTTTTTTTTTTTTTCCGTTTTTTTTCTAAGTGTCTGATCGAGAGAAGGAAAAAGAGGTGATTTTTAGCCTCTCTCGATTTTGTACTTAGAAAAAATCCAAATTTTTATTTTTTTTTTTCCGTTTTTTTTCTAAGTGTCTCATCGAGAGAAGGAAAAAGAGGTGATTTTTAGCCTCTCTCGATTTTGTACTTAGAAAAAATCCAAATTTTTTTTTTTTTTTTTTTTCCGTTTTTTTTCTAAGTGTCTGATCGAGAGAAGGAAAAAGAGGTGATTTTTAGCCTCTCTCGATTTTGTACTTAGAAAAAATCCAATTTTTTTTTTTTTTTTCCGTTTTTTTTCTAAGTGTCTGATCGAGATAAGGAAAAAGAGGTGATTTTTAGCCTCTCTCGATTTTGTACTTAGAAAAAATCCAAATTTTTTTTTTTTTTTTTTCCGTTTTTTTTCTAAGTGTCTGATCGAGAGAAGGAAAAAGAGGTGATTTTTAGCCTCTCTCGATTTTGTACTTAGAAAAAATACAAATTTTTTTTTTTTTTTTTTCCGTTTTTTTTCTAAGTGTCTGATCGAGAGAAGGAAAAAGAGGTGATTTTTAGCCTCTCTCGATTTTGTACTTAGAAAAAATCCAATTTTTTTTTTTTTTTTTTTCCGTTTTTTTTCTAAGTGTCTGATCGAGAGAAGGAAAAAGAGGTGATTTTTAGCCTCTCTCGATTTTGTACTTAGAAAAAATCCCAATTTTTTTTTTTTTTTTTTCCGTTTTTTTTCTAAGTGTCTGATCGAGAGAAGGAAAAAGAGGTGATTTTTAGCCTCTCTCGATTTTGTACTTATAAAAAATCCAAATTTTTTTTTTTTTTTCCGTTTTTTTTCTAAGTGTCTGATCGAGAGAAGGAAAAAGAGGTGATTTTTAGCCTCTCTCGATTTTGTACTTAGAAAAAATCCAAATTTTTTTTTTTTTTTTTCCGTTTTTTTTCTAAGTGTCTCATCGAGAGAAGGAAAAAGAGGTGATATTTAGCCTCTCTCGATTTTGTACTTAGAAAAAATCCAATTTTTTTTTTTTTTTTTTCCGTTTTTTTTCTAAGTGTCTGATCGAGAGAAGGAAAATGAGGTGATTTTTAGCCTCTCTCGATTTTGTACTTAGAAAAAATCCAAATTTTTTTTTTTTTGTACTTAGAAAACATCCAAATTTTTTTTTTTTTTTTTCCGTTTTTTTCTAAGTGTCTCATCGAGAGAAGGAAAAAGAGGTGATTTTTAGCCTCTCTCGATTTTGTACTTAGAAAAAATCCAAATTTTTTATTTTTTTTTTCCGTTTTTTTTCTAAGTGTCTGAAAGAGAGAAGGAAAAAGAGGTGATTTTTAGCCTCTCTCGATTTTGTACTTAGAAAAAATCCAAATTTTTTTTTTTTTTTTTCCGTTTTTTTTCTAAGTGTCTGAAAGAGAGAAGGAAAAAGAGGTGATTTTTAGCCTCTCTCGATTTTGTACTTAGAAAAAATCCAAATTTTTTTTTTTTTTTTTCCGTTTTTTTTCTAAGTGTCTGATCGAGAGAAGGAAAAAGAGGTGATTTTTAGCCTCTCTCGATTTTGTACTTAGAAAAAATCCAATTTTTTTTTTTTTTTTTTTCCGTTTTTTTTCTAAGTGTCTGATCGAGAGAAGGAAAAAGAGGTGATTTTTAGCCTCTCTCGATTTTGTACTGAGAAAAAATCCAAATTTTTTTTTTTTTTTTTTCCGTTTTTTTTCTAAGTGTCTGATCGAGAGAAGGAAAAAGAGGTGATTTTTAGCCTCTCTCGATTTTGTACTTAGAAAAAATCCAATTTTTTTTTGTTTTTTTTCCGTTTTTTTTCTAAGTGTCTGATCGAGAAAAGGAAAAAGAGGTGATTTTTAGCCTCTCTCGATTTTGTACTTAGAAAAAATCCAAATTTTTTTTTTTTTTTTTCCTTTTTTTTTCTAAGTGTCTGATCGAGAGAAGGAAAAAGAGGTGATTTTTAGCCTCTCTCGATTTTGTACTTAGAAAAAATCCAAATTTTTTTTTTTTTTTTTCCGTTTTTTTTCTAAGTGTCTGATCGAGAGAAGGAAAAAGAGGTGATTTTTAGCCTCTCTCGATTTTGTACTTAGAAAAAATCCAAATTTTTTTTTTTTTTTTTTCCGTTTTTTTTTCTAAGTGTCTCATCGAGAGAAGGAAAAAGATGTGATTTTTAGCCTCTCTCGATTTTGTACTTAGAAAAAATCCAAATATATATATATTTTTTTTCCGTTTTTTTTCTAAGTGTCTGATCGAGAGAAGGAAAAAGAGGTGATTTTTAGCCTCTCTCGATTTTGTACTTAGAAAAAATCCAAATTTTTTTTTTTTTTCTTTCCGTTTTTTTTCTAAGTGTCTCATCGAGAGAAGGAAAAAGAGGTGATTTTAGCCTCTCTCGATTTTGTACTTAGAAAAAATCCAAATTTTTTTTTTTTTTTTTTCCGTTTTTTTTCTAAGTGTCTCATCGAGAGAAGGAAAAAGAGGTGATTTTTAGCCTCTCTCGATTTTGTACTTAGAAAAAATACAAATTTTTTTTTTTTTTTTTTCCGTTTTTTTTCTAAGTGTCTGATCGAGAGAAGGAAAAATAGGTGATTTTTAGCCTCTCTCGATTTTGTACTTAGAAAAAATCCATTTTTTTTTTTTTTTTTTTTCCGTTTTTTTTCTAAGTGTCTGATCGAGAGAAGGAAAAAGAGGTGATTTTTAGCCTCTCTCGATTTTGTACTTAGAAAAAATCCCAATTTTTTTTTTTTTTTTTTCCGTTTTTTTTCTAAGTGTCTGATCGAGAGAAGGAAAAAGAGGTGATTTTTAGCCTCTCTCGATTTTGTACTTAGAAAAAATCCAAATTTTTTTTTTTTTTTTCCGTTTTTTTTCTAAGTGTCTGATCGAGAGAAGGAAAAAGAGGTGATTTTTAGCCTCTCTCGATTTTGTACTTAGAAAAAATCCAATTTTTTTTTTTTTTTTTTTCCGTTTTTTTTCTAAGTGTCTCATCGAGAGAAGGAAAAAGAGGTGATTTTTAGCCTCTCTCGATTTTGTACTTAGAAAAAATCCAAATTTTTTTTTTTTTTTTTCCGTTTTTTTTCTAAGTGTCTGATCGAGAGAAGGAAAATGAGGTGATTTTTAGCCTCTCTCGATTTTGTACTTAGAAAAAATCCAAATTTTTTTTTTTTTTTTCCGTTTTTTTTCTAAGTGTCTCATCGAGAGAAGGAAAAAGAGGTGATTTTTAGCCTCTCTCGATTTTGTACTTAGAAAAAATCCAAATTTTTTTTTTTTTTTTTTCCGTTTTTTTTCTAAGTGTCTGATCGAGAGAAGGAAAAAGAAGTGATTTTTAGCCTCTCTCGATTTTGTACTTAGAAAAAATCCAAATTTTTTTTTTTTTTTTTCCGTTTTTTTTCTAAGTGTCTCATCGAGAGAAGGAAAAAGAGGTGATTTTTAGCCTCTCTCGATTTTGTACTTAGAAAAAATCCAAATTTTTTTTTTTTTTTTTCCGTTTTTTTTCTAAGTGTCTGATCGAGAGAAGGAAAAAGAGGTGATTTTTAGCCTCTCTCGATTTTGTACTTAGAAAAAATCCAAATTTTTTTTTTTTTTTTTTCCGTTTTTTTTTCTAAGTGTCTCATCGAGAGAAGGAAAAAGAGGTGATTTTTAGCCTCTCTCGATTTTGTACTTAGAAAAAATCCAAATTTTTTTATTTTTTTTTTCCGTTTTTTTTCTAAGTGTCTGATCGAGAGAAGGAAAAAGAGGTGATTTTTAGCCTCTCTCGATTTTGTACTTAGAAAAAATCCCTTTTTTTTTTTTTTTTTTTTTCCGTTTTTTTTCTAAGTGTCTCATCGAGAGAAGGAAAAAGAGGTGATTTTTAGCCTCTCTCGATTTTGTACTTAGAAAAAATCCAAATTTTTTTTTTTTTGTACTTAGAAAAAATCCCAATTTTTTTTTTTTTTTTCCGTTTTTTTTCTAAGTGTCTGATCGAGAGAAGGAAAAAGAGGTAATTTTTAGCCTCTCTCGATTTTGTACTAAGAAAAAATCCAAATTTTTTTTTTTTTTTCCGTTTTTTTTCTAAGTGTCTGAAAGAGAGAAGGAAAAAGAGGTGATTTTTAGCCTCTCTCGATTTTGTACTTAGAAAAAATCCCAATTTTTTTTTTTTTTTTCCGTTTTTTTTCTAAGTGTCTGATCGAGAGAAGGAAAAAGAGGTGATTTTTAGCCTCTCTCGATTTTGTACTTAGAAAAAATCCAAATTTTTTTTTTTTTTTTTTCCGTTTTTTTCTAAGTGTCTCATCGAGAGAAGGAAAAAGAGGTGATTTTTAGCCTCTCTCGATTTTGTACTTAGAAAAAATCCAAATTTTTTTTTTTTTTTTTTCCGTTTTTTTTCTAAGTGTCTGAAAGAGAGAAGGAAAAAGAGGTGATTTTTAGCCTCTCTCGATTTTGTACTTAGAAAAAATCCCAATTTTTTTTTTTTTTTTTCCGTTTTTTTTCTAAGTGTCTCATCGAGAGAAGGAAAAAGAGGTGATTTTTAGCCTCTCTCGATTTTGTACTTAGAAAAAATCCAAATTTTTTTTTTTTTTTTTCCGTTTTTTTTCTAAGTGTCTCATCGAGAGAAGGAAAAAGAGGTGATTTTTAGCCTCTCTCGATTTTGTACTTAGAAAAAATCCAAATTTTTTTTTTTTTGTACTTAGAAAAAATCCAAATTTTTTATTTTTTTTTCCGTTTTTTTTCTAAGTGTCTGATCGAGAGAAGGAAAAAGAGGTGATTTTTAGCCTCTCTCGATTTTGTACTTAGAAAAAATCCAATTTTTTTTTTTTTTTTTCCGTTTTTTTTCTAAGTGTCTCATCGAGAGAAGGAAAAAGAGGTGATTTTTAGCCTCTCTCGATTTTGTACTTAGAAAAAATCCAAATTTTTTTTTTTTTTTTTTTCCGTTTTTTTTCTAAGTGTCTGATCGAGAGAAGGAAAAAGAGGTGATTTTTAGCCTCTCTCGATTTTGTACTTAGAAAAAATCCAAATTTTTTTTTTTTTTTTTCCGTTTTTTTTCTAAGTGTCTGATCGAGAGAAGGAAAAAGAGGTGATTTTTAGCCTCTCTCGATTTTGTACTTAGAAAAAATCCAATTTTTTTTTTTTTTTTTCCGTTTTTTTTCTAAGTGTCTGATCGAGAAAAGGAAAAAGAGGTGATTTTTAGCCTCTCTCGATTTTGTACTTAGAAAAAATCCAAATTTTTTTTTTTTTTTTTTCCGTTTTTTTTCTAAGTGTCTGATCGAGAGAAGGAAAAAGAGGTGATTTTTAGCCTCTCTCGATTTTGTACTTAGAAAAAATCCATTTTTTTTTTTTTTTTTTTCCGTTTTTTTTCTAAGTGTCTGATCGAGAGAAGGAAAAAGAGGTGATTTTTAGCCTCTCTCGATTTTGTACTTAGAAAAAATCCAAATTTTTTTTTTTTTTTTTTCCGTTTTTTTTTCTAAGTGTCTCATCGAGAGAAGGAAAAAGAGGTGATTTTTAGCCTCTCTCGATTTTGTACTTAGAAAAAATCCAAATATATATATATTTTTTTTCCGTTTTTTTTCTAAGTGTCTGATCGAGAGAAGGAAAAAGAGGTGATTTTTAGCCTCTCTCGATTTTGTACTTAGAAAAAATCCAAATTTTTTTTTTTTTTCTTTCCGTTTTTTTTCTAAGTGTCTCATCGAGAGAAGGAAAAAGAGGTGATTTTAGCCTCTCTCGATTTTGTACTTAGAAAAAATCCAAATTTTTTTTTTTTTTTTTCCGTTTTTTTTCTAAGTGTCTCATCGAGAGAAGGAAAAAGAGGTGATTTTTAGCCTCTCTCGATTTTGTACTTAGAAAAAATACAATTTTTTTTTTTTTTTTTTCCGTTTTTTTTCTAAGTGTCTGATCGAGAGAAGGAAAAAGAGGTGATTTTTAGCCTCTCTCGATTTTGTACTTAGAAAAAATCCAATTTTTTTTTTTTTTTTTTTCCGTTTTTTTTCTAAGTGTCTGATCGAGAGAAGGAAAAAGAGGTGATTTTTAGCCTCTCTCGATTTTGTACTTAGAAAAAATCCCAATTTTTTTTTTTTTTTTTTCCGTTTTTTTTCTAAGTGTCTGATCGAGAGAAGGAAAAAGAGGTGATTTTTAGCCTCTCTCGATTTTGTACTTATAAAAAATCCAAATTTTTTTTTTTTTTTCCGTTTTTTTTCTAAGTGTCTGATCGAGAGAAGGAAAAAGAGGTGATTTTTAGCCTCTCTCGATTTTGTACTTAGAAAAAATCCAAATTTTTTTTTTTTTTTTTTCCGTTTTTTTTCTAAGTGTCTCATCGAGAGAAGGAAAAAGAGGTGATTTTTAGCCTCTCTCGATTTTGTACTTAGAAAAAATCCAATTTTTTTTTTTTTTTTTTCCGTTTTTTTTCTAAGTGTCTGATCGAGAGAAGGAAAATGAGGTGATTTTTAGCCTCTCTCGATTTTGTACTTAGAAAAAATCCAAATTTTTTTTTTTTGTACTTAGAAAAAATCCAAATTTTTTTTTTTTTTTTTTCCGTTTTTTTCTAAGTGTCTCATCGAGAGAAGGAAAAAGAGGTGATTTTTAGCCTCTCTCGATTTTGTACTTAGAAAAAATCCAAATTTTTTTTTTTTTTTTTCCGTTTTTTTTCTAAGTGTCTGAAAGAGAGAAGGAAAAAGAGGTGATTTTTAGCCTCTCTCGATTTTGTACTTAGAAAAAATCCAAATTTTTTTTTTTTTTTTTTCCGTTTTTTTTCTAAGTGTCTGAAAGAGAGAAGGAAAAAGAGGTGATTTTTAGCCTCTCTCGATTTTGTACTTAGAAAAAATCCAAATTTTTTTTTTTTTTTTTCCGTTTTTTTTCTAAGTGTCTGATCGAGAGAAGGAAAAAGAGGTGATTTTTAGCCTCTCTCGATTTTGTACTTAGAAAAAATCCAAATTTTTTTTTTTTTTTTCCGTTTTTTTTCTAAGTGTCTCATCGAGAGAAGGAAAAAGAGGTGATTTTTAGCCTCTCTCGATTTTGTACTTAGAAAAAATCCAAATTTTTTTTTTTTTTTTTTTCCGTTTTTTTTCTAAGTGTCTGATCGAGAGAAGGAAAAAGAGGTGATTTTTAGCCTCTCTCGATTTTGTACTTAGAAAAAATCCAAATTTTTTTTTTTTTTTTTCCGTTTTTTTTCTAAGTGTCTGATCGAGAGAAGGAAAAAGAGGTGATTTTTAGCCTCTCTCGATTTTGTACTAAGAAAAAATCCAAATTTTTTTTTTTTTTTTTCCGTTTTTTTTCTAAGTGTCTGATCGAGAGAAGGAAAAAGAGGTGATTTTTAGCCTCTCTCGATTTTGTACTTAGAAAAAATCCCAATTTTTTTTTTTTTTTTTTCCGTTTTTTTTCTAAGTGTCTCATCGAGAGAAGGAAAAAGAGGTGATTTTTAGCCTCTCTCGATTTTGTACTTAGAAAAAATCCAAATTTTTTTTTTTTTTTTTTCCGTTTTTTTTCTAAGTGTCTCATCGAGAGAAGGAAAAAGAGGTGATTTTTAGCCTCTCTCGATTTTGTACTTAGAAAAAATCCAAATTTTTTTTTTTTTGTACTTAGAAAAAATCCAAATTTTTTTTTTTTTTTTCCGTTTTTTTTCTAAGTGTCTGATCGAGAGAAGGAAAAAGAGGTGATTTTTAGCCTCTCTCGATTTTGTACTTAGAAAAAATCCAATTTTTTTTTTTTTTTTTTCCGTTTTTTTTCTAAGTGTCTCATCGAGAGAAGGAAAAAGAGGTGATTTTTAGCCTCTCTCGATTTTGTACTTAGAAAAAATCCAAATTTTTTTTTTTTTTTTTTTCCGTTTTTTTTCTAAGTGTCTGATCGAGAGAAGGAAAAAGAGGTGATTTTTAGCCTCTCTCGATTTTGTACTTAGAAAAAATCCAAATTTTTTTTTTTTTTTTTCCGTTTTTTTTCTAAGTGTCTGATCGAGAGAAGGAAAAAGAGGTGATTTTTAGCCTCTCTCGATTTTGTACTTAGAAAAAATCCAAATTTTTTTTTTTTTTTTTTCCGTTTTTTTTCTAAGTGTCTCATCGAGAGAAGGAAAAAGAGGTGATTTTTAGCCTCTCTCGATTTTGTACTTAGAAAAAATCCAAATTTTTTTTTTTTTTTTTTCCGTTTTTTTTCTAAGTGTCTCATCGAGAGAAGGAAAAAGAGGTGATTTTTAGCCTCTCTCGATTTTGTACTTAGAAAAAATCCAAATTTTTTTTTTTTTGTACTTAGAAAAAATCCAAATTTTTTTTTTTTTTTTCCGTTTTTTTCTAAGTGTCTCATCGAGAGAAGGAAAAAGAGGTGATTTTTAGCCTCTCTCGATTTTGTACTTAGAAAAAATCCAAATTATTTTTTTTTTTTTTCTGTTTTTTTTCTAAGTGTCTGAAAGAGAGAAGGAAAAAGAGGTGATTTTTAGCCTCTCTCGATTTTGTACTTAGAAAAAATCCAAATTTTTTTTTTTTTTTTTTCCGTTTTTTTTCTAAGTGTCTGAAAGAGAGAAGGAAAAAGAGGTGATTTTTAGCCTCTCTCGATTTTGTACTTAGAAAAAATCCAAATTTTTTTTTTTTTTTTCCCGTTTTTTTTCTAAGTGTCTGATCGAGAGAAGGAAAAAGAGGTGATTTTTAGCCTCTCTCGATTTTGTACTTAGAAAAAATCCAAATTTTTTTTTTTTTTTTTTCCGTTTTTTTTCTAAGTGTCTCATCGAGAGAAGGAAAAAGAGGTGATTTTTAGCCTCTCTCGATTTTGTACTTAGAAAAAATCCAAATTTTTTTTTTTTTGTACTTAGAAAAAATCCAAATTTTTTATTTTTTTTTCCGTTTTTTTTCTAAGTGTCTGATCGAGAGAAGGAAAAAGAGGTGATTTTTAGCCTCTCTCGATTTTGTACTTAGAAAAAATCCAATTTTTTTTTTTTTTTTCCGTTTTTTTTCTAAGTGTCTCATCGAGAGAAGGAAAAAGAGGTGATTTTTAGCCTCTCTCGATTTTGTACTTAGAAAAAATCCAAATTTTTTTTTTTTTTTTTTTCCGTTTTTTTTCTAAGTGTCTGATCGAGAGAAGGAAAAAGAGGTGATTTTTAGCCTCTCTCGATTTTGTACTTAGAAAAAATCCAAATTTTTTTTTTTTTTTTTCCGTTTTTTTTCTAAGTGTCTGATCGAGAGAAGGAAAAAGAGGTGATTTTTAGCCTCTCTCGATTTTGTACTTAGAAAAAATCCAAATTTTTTTTTTTTTTTTTTCCGTTTTTTTTCTAAGTGTCTCATCGAGAGAAGGAAAAAGAGGTGATTTTTAGCCTCTCTCGATTTTGTACTTAGAAAAAATCCAAATTTTTTTTTTTTTTTTTTCCGTTTTTTTTCTAAGTGTCTCATCGAGAGAAGGAAAAAGAGGTGATTTTTAGCCTCTCTCGATTTTGTACTTAGAAAAAATTTTTTTTTTTTTTTTTTTTGTACTTAGAAAAAATCCAAATTTTTTTTTTTTTTTTCCGTTTTTTTCTAAGTGTCTCATCGAGAGAAGGAAAAAGAGGTGATTTTTAGCCTCTCTCGATTTTGTACTTAGAAAAAATCCAAATTTTTTTTTTTTTTTTTCCGTTTTTTTTCTAAGTGTCTGAAAGAGAGAAGGAAAAAGAGGTGATTTTTAGCCTCTCTCGATTTTGTACTTAGAAAAAATCCAAATTTTTTTTTTTTTTTTTTCCGTTTTTTTTCTAAGTGTCTGAAAGAGAGAAGGAAAAAGAGGTGATTTTTAGCCTCTCTCGATTTTGTACTTAGAAAAAATCCAAATTTTTTTTTTTTTGTACTTAGAAAAAATCCAAATTTTTTTTTTTTTTTTTCCGTTTTTTTCTAAGTGTCTCATCGAGAGAAGGAAAAAGAGGTGATTTTTAGCCTCTCTCGATTTTGTACTTAGAAAAAATCCAAATTTTTTTTTTTTTTTTTCCGTTTTTTTTCTAAGTGTCTGAAAGAGAGAAGGAAAAAGAGGTGATTTTTAGCCTCTCTCGATTTTGTACTTAGAAAAAATCCAAATTTTTTTTTTTTTTTTTCCGTTTTTTTTCTAAGTGTCTGATCGAGAGAAGGAAAAAGAGGTGATTTTTAGCCTCTCTCGATTTTGTACTTAGAAAAAATCCAAATTTTTTTTTTTTTTTTTCCGTTTTTTTTCTAAGTGTCTCATCGAGAGAAGGAAAAAGAGGTGATTTTTAGCCTCTCTCGATTTTGTACTTAGAAAAAATCCAAATTTTTTTTTTTTTTTTTTTCCGTTTTTTTTCTAAGTGTCTGATCGAGAGAAGGAAAAAGAGGTGATTTTTAGCCTCTCTCGATTTTGTACTTAGAAAAAATCCAATTTTTTTTTTTTTTTTCCGTTTTTTTTCTAAGTGTCTGATCGAGATAAGGAAAAAGAGGTGATTTTTAGCCTCTCTCGATTTTGTACTTAGAAAAAATCCAAATTTTTTTTTTTTTTTTTTCCGTTTTTTTTCTAAGTGTCTGATCGAGAGAAGGAAAAAGAGGTGATTTTTAGCCTCTCTCGATTTTGTACTAAGAAAAAATCCAAATTTTTTTTTTTTTTTTTTCCGTTTTTTTTCTAAGTGTCTGATCGAGAGAAGGAAAAAGAGGTGATTTTTAGCCTCTCTCGATTTTGTACTTAGAAAAAATCCAATTTTTTTTTTTTTTTTTTCCGTTTTTTTTCTAAGTGTCTGATCGAGAGAAGGAAAAAGAGGTGATTTTTAGCCTCTCTCGATTTTGTACTGAGAAAAAATCCAAATTTTTTTTTTTTTTTTTTCCGTTTTTTTTCTAAGTGTCTGATCGAGAGAAGGAAAAAGAGGTGATTTTTAGCCTCTCTCGATTTTGTACTTAGAAAAAATCCAATTTTTTTTTTTTTTTTCCGTTTTTTTTCTAAGTGTCTGATCGAGAAAGGAAAAAGAGGTGATTTTTAGCCTCTCTCGATTTTGTACTTAGAAAAAATCCAAATTTTTTTTTTTTTTTTTTCCGTTTTTTTTCTAAGTGTCTGATCGAGAGAAGGAAAAAGAGGTGATTTTTAGCCTCTCTCGATTTTGTACTTAGAAAAAATCCAAATTTTTTTTTTTTTTTTTCCGTTTTTTTTCTAAGTGTCTGATCGAGAGAAGGAAAAAGAGGTGATTTTTAGCCTCTCTCGATTTTGTACTTAGAAAAAATCCAAATTTTTTTTTTTTTTTTTTCCGTTTTTTTTCTAAGTGTCTGATCGAGAGAAGGAACAAGAGGTGATTTTTAGCCTCTCTCGATTTTGTACTTAGAAAAAATCCAAATATATATATATTTTTTTTCCGTTTTTTTTCTAAGTGTCTGATCGAGAGAAGGAAAAAGAGGTGATTTTTAGCCTCTCTCGATTTTGTACTTAGAAAAAATCCAAATTTTTTTTTTTTTTCTTTCCGTTTTTTTTCTAAGTGTCTCATCGAGAGAAGGAAAAAGAGGTGATTTTAGCCTCTCTCGATTTTGTACTTAGAAAAAATCCAAATTTTTTTTTTTTTTTTTTCCGTTTTTTTTCTAAGTGTCTCATCGAGAGAAGGAAAAAGAGGTGATTTTTAGCCTCTCTCGATTTTGTACTTAGAAAAAATACAAATTTTTTTTTTTTTTTTTTCCGTTTTTTTTCTAAGTGTCTGATCGAGAGAAGGAAAAAGAGGTGATTTTTAGCCTCTCTCGATTTTGTACTTAGAAAAAATCCAATTTTTTTTTTTTTTTTTTTCCGTTTTTTTTCTAAGTGTCTGATCGAGAGAAGGAAA
>NW_026908294.1:0-15000 GCF_033978785.1 Entelurus aequoreus
CCTCTCTCGATTTTGTACTTAGAAAAAAATAAAAAAAATTTTTTTTTTTTTTTTTCCCCGTTTTTTTTCTAAGTGTCTGATCGAGAGAAGGAAAAAGAGGTGATTTTTAGCCTCTCTCGATTTTGTACTTAGAAAAAATCCAATTTTTTTTTTTTTTTTTTTTCCGTTTTTTTTCTAAGTGTCTGATCGAGAGAAGGAAAAAGAGGTGATTTTTAGCCTCTCTCGATTTTGTACTTAGAAAAAATCCAAATTTTTTTTTTTTTTTTTCCGTTTTTTTTCGAAGTGTCTGATCGAGAGAAGGAAAAAGAGGTGATTTTTAGCCTCTCTCGATTTTGTACTTAGAAAAAAATCCAAATTTTTTTTTTTTTTTTTTTTTTTTTTCCGTTTTTTTTCTAAGTGTCTGATCGAGAGAAGGAAAAAGAGGTGATTTTTAGCCTCTCTTGATTTTGTACTTAGAAAAAAATCCAATTTTTTTTTTTTTTTTTTTTTTCCCGTTTTTTTTCTAAGTGTCTGATTGAGGAAGGAAAACGAGGTGATTTTTAGCCTCTCTCGATTTTGTACTTAGAAAAAATCCAAATTTTTTTTTTTTTTTTTTCCGTTTTTTTTTCTAAGTGTCTGATCGAGAGAAGGAAAAAGAGGTTGATTTTTAGCCTCTCTCGATTTTGTACTTAGAAAAAAAAAAAAAAAATTTTTTTTTTTTTTTTTTTTCCCGTTTTTATTCTAAGTGTTTGATCGAGAGAAGGAAAAAGAGGTGATTTTTAGCCTCTCTCGATTTTGTACTTAGAAAAAATCCAAATTTTTTTTTTTTTTTTTTTCCGTTTTTTTTCTAAGTGTCTGATCGAGAGAAGGAAAAAGAGGTGATTTTTAGCCTCTCTCGATTTTGTACTTACAAAAAATCCAATTTTTTTTTTTTTTTTTCCCGTTTTTTTTCGAAGTGTCTGATCGAGAGAAGGAAAAAGAGGTGATTTTTAGCCTCTCTCGATTTTGTACTTAGAAAAAATCCAAATTTTTTTTTTTTTTTTTTCCGTTTTTTTCTAAGTGTCTGATCGAGGAAGGAAAAAGAGGTGATTTTTAGCCTCTCTCGATTTTGTACTTAGAAAAAATCCAATTTTTTTTTTTTTCCCGTTTTTTTTCTAAGTGTCTGATCGAGAGAAGGAAAAAGAGGTGATTTTTAGCCTCTCTCGATTTTGTACTTAGAAAAAAATCCAAATTTTATTTTTTTTTTTTTCCGTTTTTTTCCTAAGTGTCTGATCGAGAGAAGGAAAAAGAGGTGATTTTTAGCCTCTCTCGATTTTGTACTTAGAAAAAATCCAAATTTTTTTTTTTTTTTTTTCCGTTTTTTTTCTAAGTGTCTGATCGAGAGAAGGAAAAAGAGGTGATTTTTAGCCCTTCTCGATTTTGTACTTAGAAAAAATCCAAATTTTTTTTTTTTTTTTTTCCGTTTTTTTTCTAAGTGTCTGATCGAGAGAAGGAAAAAGAGGTGATTTTTAGCCTCTCTCGATTTTGTACTTAGAAAAAAATACAAATTTTTTTTTTTTTTTTTTTTTTTTTTTCCGTTTTTTTTCTAAGTGTCTGATCGAGAGAAGGAAAAAGAGGTGATTTTTAGCCTCTCTCGATTTTGTACTTAGAAAAAATCCAAATTTTTTTTTTTTTTTTTCCGTTTTTTTTCTAAGTGTCTGATCGAGAGAAGGAAAAAGAGGTGATTTTTAGCCTCTCTCGATTTTGTACTTAGAAAAAAATCCAAATTTTTTATTTTTTTATTATTTTTTTTTTCCGTTTTTTTTCTAAGTGTCTGATCGAGAGAAGGAAAAAGAGGTGATTTTTAGCCTCTCTCGATTTTGTACTTAGAAAAAATCCAAATTTTTTTTTTTTTTTTTCCGTTTTTTTCTAAGTGTCTGATCGAGAGAAGGAAAAAGAGATGATTTTTAGCCTCTCTCGATTTTGTACTTAGAAAAAATCCAAATTTTTTTTTATTTTTTTTCCGTTTTTTTTCTAAGTGTCTGATCGAGAGAAGGAAAAAGAGGTGATTTTTAGCCTCTCTCGATTTTGTACTTAGAAAAAATCCAAATTTTTTTTTTTTTTTTTTTCCATTTTTTTTCTAAGTGTCTGATCGAGAGAAGGAAAAAGAGGTGATTTTTAGCCTCTCTCGATTTTGTACTTAGAAAAAAATACATTTTTTTTTTTTTTTTTTGTTTTTTTCCGTTTTTTTTCTAAGTGTCTGATCGAGGAAGGAAAAAGAGGTGATTTTTAGCCTCTCTCGATTTTGTACTTAGAAAAAATCCAATTTTTTTTTTTTTTTTTTCCGTTTTTTTTCTAAGTGTCTGATCGAGAGAAGGAAAAAGAGGTGATTTTTAGCCTCTCTCGATTTTGTACTTAGAAAAAAATCCAAATTTTTTTTTTTTTTTTTTTTTTTTTCCGTTTTTTTTCTAAGTGTCTGATCGAGGAAGGAAAAAGAGGTGATTTTTAAACTCTCTCGATTTTGTACTTAGAAAAAATCCAAATTTTTTTTTTTTTTTTTTCCGTTTTTTTTCTAAGTGTCTGATCGAGAGAAGGAAAAAGAGGTGATTTTTAGCCTCTCTCGATTTTGTACTTAGAAAAAAATACAATTTTTTTTTTTTTTTTTTTTTTTTTTTTCCGTTTTTTTTCTAAGTGTCTGATCGAGAGAAGGAAAAAGAGGTGATTTTTAGCCTCTCTTGATTTTGTACTTAGAAAAAAATCCAAATTTTTATTTATTTTTTTTTTCCCGTTTTTTTTCTAAGTGTCTGATTGAGGAAGGAAAAAGAGGTGATTTTTAGCCTCTCTCGATTTTGTACTTAGAAAAAATCCAAATTTTTTTTTTTTTTTTTTCCGTTTTTTTTCTAAGTGTCTGATCGAGAGAAGGAAAAAGAGGTGATTTTTAGCCTCTCTCGATTTTGTACTTAGAAAAAAATAAAAAAATTTTTTTTTTTTTTTTTTTTCCCGTTTTTTTTCTAAGTGTCTGATCGAGAGAAGGAAAAAGAGGTGATTTTTAGCCTCTCTCGATTTTGTACTTAGAAAAAATCCAAATTTTTTTTTTTTTTTTTTCCGTTTTTTTTCTAAGTGTCTGATCGAGAGAAGGAAAAAGAGGTGATTTTTAGCCTCTCTCGATTTTGTACTTAGAAAAAAATCCAAATTTTTTATTTATTTTTTTTTTTCCCGTTTTTTTTCTAAGTGTCTGATTGAGGAAGGAAAAAGAGGTGATTTTTAGCCTCTCTCGATTTTGTACTTAGAAAAAATCCAAATTTTTTTATTTTTTTTTTCCGTTTTTTTTCTAAGTGTCTGATCGAGAGAAGGAAAAAGAGGTGATTTTTAGCCTCTCTCGATTTTGTACTTAGAAAAAAATAAAAAATAAATTTTTTTTTTTTTTTTTTCCCGTTTTTTTTCTAAGTGTCTGATCGAGAGAAGGAAAAAGAGGTGATTTTTAGCCTCTCTCGATTTTGTACTTAGAAAAAATCCAAATTTTTTTTTTTTTTTTTTCCGTTTTTTTTCTAAGTGTCTGATCGAGAGAAGGAAAAAGAGGTGATTTTTAGCCTCTCTCGATTTTGTACTTAGAAAAAAATACAATTTTTTTTTTTTTTTTTTTTTTTTTTTTCCCGTTTTTTTTCTAAGTGTCTGATCGAGAGAAGGAAAAAGAGGTGATTTTTAGCCTCTCTTGATTTTGTACTTAGAAAAAAAATCCAATTTTTTTTTTTTTTTTTTTTTTTTTTTTCCCGTTTTTTTTCTAAGTGTCTGATTGAGGAAGGAAAAAGAGGTGATTTTTAGCCTCTCTCGATTTTGTACTTAGAAAAAATCCAAATTTTTTTTTTTTTTTTTTCCGTTTTTTTTCTAAGTGTCTGATCGAGAGAAGGAAAAAGAGGTGATTTTTAGCCTCTCTCGATTTTGTACTTAGAAAAAAATAAAAAAAAAATTTTTTTTTTTTTTTTTTCCCGTTTTTTTTCTAAGTGTCTGATCGAGAGAAGGAAAAAGAGGTGATTTTTAGCCTCTCTCGATTTTGTACTTAGAAAAAATCCAAATTTTTTTTTTTTTTTTTTCCGTTTTTTTTCTAAGTGTCTGATCGAGAGAAGGAAAAAGAGGTGATTTTTAGCCTCTCTCGATTTTGTACTTAGAAAAAATCCAAATTTTTTTTTTTTTTTTCCCGTTTTTTTTCGAAGTGTCTGATCGAGAGAAGGAAAAAGAGGTGATTTTTAGCCTCTCTCGATTTTGTACTTAGAAAAAAATCCAAATTTTTTTTTTTTTTTTTTTTTTTTCCGTTTTTTTTCTAAGTGTCTGATCGAGGAAGGAAAAAGAGGTGATTTTTAGCCTCTCTCGATTTTGTACTTAGAAAAAATCAAAAATTTTTTTTTTTTTTTTTCCGTTTTTTTTCTAAGTGTCTGATCGAGAGAAGGAAAAAGAGGTGATTTTTAGCCTCTCTCGATTTTGTACTTAGAAAAAAATACAATTTTTTTTTTTTTTTTTTTTTTTTTTTTTTCCGTTTTTTTTCTAAGTATCTGATCGAGAGAAGGAAAAAGAGGTGATTTTTAGCCTCTCTAGATTTTGTACTTAGAAAAAAATCCAATTTTTTTTTATTTTTTTTTTTTTCCCGTTTTTTTTCTAAGTGTCTGATTGAGGAAGGAAAACGAGGTGATTTTTAGCCTCTCTCGATTTTGTACTTAGAAAAAATCCAATTTTTTTTTTTTTTTTTTTCCGTTTTTTTTCTAAGTGTCTGATCGAGAGAAGGAAAAAGAGGTGATTTTTAGCCTCTCTCGATTTTGTACTTAGAAAAAAATAAAAAAAATTTTTTTTTTTTTTTTTTCCCGTTTTTTTTCTAAGTGTTTGATCGAGAGAAGGAAAAAGAGGTGATTTTTAGCCTCTCTCGATTTTGTACTTAGAAAAAATCCAAATTTTTTTTTTTTTTTTTTCCGTTTTTTTTTCTAAGTGTCTGATCGAGAGAAGGAAAAAGAGGTGATTTTTAGCCTCTTTCGATTTTGTACTTAGAAAAAATCCAATTTTTTTTTTTTTTTTTCCCGTTTTTTTTCGAAGTGTCTGATCGAGAGAAGGAAAAAGAGGTGATTTTTAGCCTCTCTCGATTTTGTACTTAGAAAAAATCCAAATTTTTTTTTTTTTTTTTTCCGTTTTTTTTCTAAGTGTCTGATCGAGGAAGGAAAAAGAGGTGATTTTTAGCCTCTCTCGATTTTGTACTTAGAAAAAATCCAATTTTTTTTTTTTCCCGTTTTTTTTCTAAGTGTCTGATCGAGAGAAGGAAAAAGAGGTGATTTTTAGCCTCTCTCGATTTTGTACTTAGAAAAAATCCAAATTTTATTTTTTTTTTTTTCCGTTTTTTTCCTAAGTGTCTGATCGAGAGAAGGAAAAAGAGGTGATTTTTAGCCTCTCTCGATTTTGTACTTAGAAAAAATCCAAATTTTTTTTTTTTTTTTCCGTTTTTTTTCTAAGTGTCTGATCGAGAGAAGGAAAAAGAGGTGATTTTTAGCCCTTCTCGATTTTGTACTTAGAAAAAATCCAAATTTTTTTTTTTTTTTTTCCGTTTTTTTTCTAAGTGTCTGATCGAGAGAAGGAAAAAGAGGTGATTTTTAGCCTCTCTCGATTTTGTACTTAGAAAAAAATACAAATTTTTTTTTTTTTTTTTTTTTTTTTCCGTTTTTTTTCTAAGTGTCTGATCGAGAGAAGGAAAAAGAGGTGATTTTTAGCCTCTCTCGATTTTGTACTTAGAAAAAATCCAAATTTTTTTTTTTTTTTTTCCGTTTTTTTTCTAAGTGTCTGATCGAGAGAAGGAAAAAGAGGTGATTTTTAGCCTCTCTCGATTTTGTACTTAGAAAAAAATCCAAATTTTTTATTTTTTTATTATTTTTTTTTTTCCGTTTTTTTTCTAAGTGTCTGATCGAGAGAAGGAAAAAGAGGTGATTTTTAGCCTCTCTCGATTTTGTACTTAGAAAAAATCCAAATTTTTTTTTTTTTTTTTTCCGTTTTTTTTCTAAGTGTCTGATCGAGAGAAGGAAAAAGAGGTGATTTTTAGCCTCTCTCGATTTTGTACTTAGAAAAAAATCCCAATTTTTTTTTTTTTTTTTTTTTTTTTTCTAAGTGTCTGATCGAGAGAAGGAAAAAGAGGTGATTTTTAGCCTCTCTCGATTTTGTACTTAGAAAAAAATCCAAATTTTTTTTTTTTTTTTTTTTTTTTTTTCCGTTTTTTTTCTAAGTGTCTGATCGAGAGAAGGAAAAAGAGGTGATTTTTAGCCTCTCTCGATTTTGTACTTAGAAAAAATCCAAATTTTTTTTTTTTTTTTTTCCATTTTTTTTCTAAGTGTCTGATCGAGAGAAGGAAAAAGAGGTGATTTTTAGCCTCTCTCGATTTTGTACTTAGAAAAAAATAAAAAATTTTTTTTTTTTTTTTTTTTTCCCGTTTTTTTTCTAAGTGTCTGATCGAGAGAAGGAAAAAGAGGTGATTTTTAGCCTCTCTCGATTTTGTACTTAGAAAAAATCCAAATTTTTTTATTTTTTTTTTCCGTTTTTTTTCTAAGTGTCTGATCGAGAGAAGGAAAAAGAGGTGATTTTTAGCCTCTCTCGATTTTGTACTTAGAAAAAATCCAAATTTTTTTTTTTTTTTTCCCGTTTTCTTTCTAAGTGTCTGATCGAGAGAAGGAAAAAGAGGTGATTTTTAGCCTCTCTCGATTTTGTACTTAGAAAAAAATCCAAATTTTTATTTTTTTTTTATTTTTTTTTTCCGTTTTTTTTCTAAGTGTCTGATCGAGGAAGGAAAAAGAGGTGATTTTTAGCCTCTCTCGATTTTGTACTTAGAAAAAATCCAATTTTTTTTTTTTTTTTTTCCGTTTTTTTTCTAAGTGTCTGATCGAGAGAAGGAAAAAGAGGTGATTTTTAGCCTCTCTCGATTTTGTACTTAGAAAAAAATCCAAATTTTTTTTTTATTTATTTTTTTTTTTCCGTTTTTTTTCTAAGTGTCTGATCGAGGAAGGAAAAAGAGGTGATTTTTAAACTCTCTCGATTTTGTACTTAGAAAAAATCCAAATTTTTTTTTTTTTTTTTTCCGTTTTTTTTCTAAGTGTCTGATCGAGAGAAGGAAAAAGAGGTGATTTTTAGCCTCTCTCGATTTTGTACTTAGAAAAAAATACAATTTTTTTTTTTTTTTTTTTTTTTTTTTTCCGTTTTTTTTCTAAGTGTCTGATCGAGAGAAGGAAAAAGAGGTGATTTTTAGCCTCTCTTGATTTTGTACTTAGAAAAAAATCCAAATTTTTATTTATTTTTTTTTTCCCGTTTTTTTTCTAAGTGTCTGATTGAGGAAGGAAAAAGAGGTGATTTTTAGCCTCTCTCGATTTTGTACTTAGAAAAAATCCAAATTTTTTTTTTTTTTTTTTCCGTTTTTTTTCTAAGTGTCTGATCGAGAGAAGGAAAAAGAGGTGATTTTTAGCCTCTCTCGATTTTGTACTTAGAAAAAAATAAAAAAAATTTTTTTTTTTTTTTTTTTTCCCGTTTTTTTTCTAAGTGTCTGATCGAGAGAAGGAAAAAGAGGTGATTTTTAGCCTCTCTCGATTTTGTACTTAGAAAAAATCCAAATTTTTTTTTTTTTTTTTCCGTTTTTTTTCTAAGTGTCTGATCGAGAGAAGGAAAAAGAGGTGATTTTTAGCCTCTCTCGATTTTGTACTTAGAAAAAAATCCAAATTTTTTATTTATTTATTTTTTTCCCGTTTTTTTTCTAAGTGTCTGATTGAGGAAGGAAAAAGAGGTGATTTTTAGCCTCTCTCGATTTTGTACTTAGAAAAAATCCAAATTTTTTTATTTTTTTTTTCCGTTTTTTTTCTAAGTGTCTGATCGAGAGAAGGAAAAAGAGGTGATTTTTAGCCTCTCTCGATTTTGTACTTAGAAAAAAATAAAAAATAATTTTTTTTTTTTTTTTTTTCCCGTTTTTTTTCTAAGTGTCTGATCGAGAGAAGGAAAAAGAGGTGATTTTTAGCCTCTCTCGATTTTGTACTTAGAAAAAATCCAAATTTTTTTTTTTTTTTTTCCGTTTTTTTTCTAAGTGTCTGATCGAGAGAAGGAAAAAGAGGTGATTTTTAGCCTCTCTCGATTTTGTACTTAGAAAAAAATACAATTTTTTTTTTTTTTTTTTTTTTTTTTTCCCGTTTTTTTTCTAAGTGTCTGATCGAGAGAAGGAAAAAGAGGTGATTTTTAGCCTCTCTTGATTTTGTACTTAGAAAAAAAATCCAATTTTTTTTTTTTTTTTTTTTTTTTTCCCGTTTTTTTTCTAAGTGTCTGATTGAGGAAGGAAAAAGAGGTGATTTTTAGCCTCTCTCGATTTTGTACTTAGAAAAAATCCAAATTTTATTTTTTTTTTTTTCCGTTTTTTTCCTAAGTGTCTGATCGAGAGAAGGAAAAAGAGGTGATTTTTAGCCTCTCTCGATTTTGTACTTAGAAAAAATCCAAATTTTTTTTTTTTTTTTTCCGTTTTTTTTCTAAGTGTCTGATCGAGAGAAGGAAAAAGAGGTGATTTTTAGCCCTTCTCGATTTTGTACTTAGAAAAAATCCAAATTTTTTTTTTTTTTTTTTCCGTTTTTTTTCTAAGTGTCTGATCGAGAGAAGGAAAAAGAGGTGATTTTTAGCCTCTCTCGATTTTGTACTTAGAAAAAAATACAATTTTTTTTTTTTTTTTTTTTTTTTTTTCCGTTTTTTTTCTAAGTGTCTGATCGAGAGAAGGAAAAAGAGGTGATTTTTAGCTTCTCTCGATTTTGTACTTAGAAAAAATCCAATTTTTTTTTTTTTTTTTTCCGTTTTTTTTCTAAGTGTCTGATCGAGAGAAGGAAAAAGAGGTGATTTTTAGCCTCTCTCGATTTTGTACTTAGAAAAAAATCCAAATTTTTTATTTTTTTATTATTTTTTTTTTTCCGTTTTTTTTCTAAGTGTCTGATCGAGAGAAGGAAAAAGAGGTGATTTTTAGCCTCTCTCGATTTTGTACTTAGAAAAAATCCAAATTTTTTTTTTTTTTTTTTCCGTTTTTTTTCTAAGTGTCTGATCGAGAGAAGGAAAAAGAGGTGATTTTTAGCCTCTCTCGATTTTGTACTTAGAAAAAAATCCCAATTTTTTTTTTTTTTTTTTTTTTTTTTCTAAGTGTCTGATCGAGAGAAGGAAAAAGAGGTGATTTTTAGCCTCTCTCGATTTTGTACTTAGAAAAAAATCCAAATTTTTTTTTTTTTTTTTTTTTTTTTTTCCGTTTTTTTTCTAAGTGTCTGATCGAGAGAAGGAAAAAGAGGTGATTTTTAGCCTCTCTCGATTTTGTACTTAGAAAAAATCCAAATTTTTTTTTTTTTTTTTTCCATTTTTTTTCTAAGTGTCTGATCGAGAGAAGGAAAAAGAGGTGATTTTTAGCCTCTCTCGATTTTGTACTTAGAAAAAAATAAAAATTTTTTTTTTTTTTTTTTTTTTTCCCGTTTTTTTTCTAAGTGTCTGATCGAGAGAAGGAAAAAGAGGTGATTTTTAGCCTCTCTCGATTTTGTACTTAGAAAAAATCCAAATTTTTTTATTTTTTTTTTCCGTTTTTTTTCTAAGTGTCTGATCGAGAGAAGGAAAAAGAGGTGATTTTTAGCCTCTCTCGATTTTGTACTTAGAAAAAATCCAAATTTTTTTTTTTTTTTTCCCGTTTTTTTTCTAAGTGTCTGATCGAGAGAAGGAAAAAGAGGTGATTTTTAGCCTCTCTCGATTTTGTACTTAGAAAAAAATCCAAATTTTTATTTTTATTTTTTTTTTTTTTTCCGTTTTTTTTCTAAGTGTCTGATCGAGGAAGGAAAAAGAGGTGATTTTTAGCCTCTCTCGATTTTGTACTTAGAAAAAATCCAATTTTTTTTTTTTTTTTTTTCCGTTTTTTTTCTAAGTGTCTGATCGAGAGAAGGAAAAAGAGGTGATTTTTAGCCTCTCTCGATTTTGTACTTAGAAAAAAATCCAAATTTTTTTTTTATTATTTTTTTTTTTTCCGTTTTTTTTCTAAGTGTCTGATCGAGGAAGGAAAAAGAGGTGATTTTTAAACTCTCTCGATTTTGTACATAGAAAAAATCCAAATTTTTTTTTTTTTTTTTTCCGTTTTTTTTCTAAGTGTCTGATCGAGAGAAGGAAAAAGAGGTGATTTTTAGCCTCTCTCGATTTTGTACTTAGAAAAAAATACAATTTTTTTTTTTTTTTTTTTTTTCCGTTTTTTTTCTAAGTGTCTGATCGAGAGAAGGAAAAAGAGGTGATTTTTAGCCTCTCTTGATTTTGTACTTAGAAAAAAATCCAAATTTTTATTTATTTTTTTTTTCCCGTTTTTTTTCTAAGTGTCTGATTGAGGAAGGAAAAAGAGGTGATTTTTAGCCTCTCTCGATTTTGTACTTAGAAAAAATCCAAATTTTTTTTTTTTTTTTTTCCGTTTTTTTTCTAAGTGTCTGATCGAGAGAAGGAAAAAGAGGTGATTTTTAGCCTCTCTCGATTTTGTACTTAGAAAAAAATAAAAAAAATTTTTTTTTTTTTTTTTTTCCCGTTTTTTTTCTAAGTGTCTGATCGAGAGAAGGAAAAAGAGGTGATTTTTAGCCTCTCTCGATTTTGTACTTAGAAAAAATCCAAATTTTTTTTTTTTTTTTTTCCGTTTTTTTTCTAAGTGTCTGATCGAGAGAAGGAAAAAGAGGTGATTTTTAGCCTCTCTCGATTTTGTACTTAGAAAAAAATCCAAATTTTTTATTTATTTTTTTTTTTCCCGTTTTTTTTCTAAGTGTCTGATTGAGGAAGGAAAAAGAGGTGATTTTTAGCCTCTCTCGATTTTGTACTTAGAAAAAATCCAAATTTTTTTATTTTTTTTTTCCGTTTTTTTTCTAAGTGTCTGATCGAGAGAAGGAAAAAGAGGTGATTTTTAGCCTCTCTCGATTTTGTACTTAGAAAAAAATAAAAAATAATTTTTTTTTTTTTTTTTTCCCCGTTTTTTTTCTAAGTGTCTGATCGAGAGAAGGAAAAAGAGGTGATTTTTAGCCTCTCTCGATTTTGTACTTAGAAAAAATCCAAATTTTTTTTTTTTTTTTTTCCGTTTTTTTTCTAAGTGTCTGATCGAGAGAAGGAAAAAGAGGTGATTTTTAGCCTCTCTCGATTTTGTACTTAGAAAAAAATACAATTTTTTTTATTTTTTTTATTTTTTTTTTCCCGTTTTTTTTCTAAGTGTCTGATCGAGAGAAGGAAAAAGAGGTGATTTTTAGCCTCTCTTGATTTTGTACTTAGAAAAAAAATCCAATTTTTTTTTTTTTTTTTTTTTTTCCCCGTTTTTTTTCTAAGTGTCTGATTGAGGAAGGAAAAAGAGGTGATTTTTAGCCTCTCTCGATTTTGTACTTAGAAAAAATCCAAATTTTTTTTTTTTTTTTTTCCGTTTTTTTTCTAAGTGTCTGATCGAGAGAAGGAAAAAGAGGTGATTTTTAGCCTCTCTCGATTTTGTACTTAGAAAAAAATAAAAAAAATTTTTTTTTTTTTTTTTTTTCCCGTTTTTTTTCTAAGTGTCTGATCGAGAGAAGGAAAAAGAGGTGATTTTTAGCCTCTCTCGATTTTGTACTTAGAAAAAATCCAAATTTTTTTTTTTTTTTTTTCCGTTTTTTTTCTAAGTGTCTGATCGAGAGAAGGAAAAAGAGGTGATTTTTAGCCTCTCTCGATTTTGTACTTACAAAAAATCCAAATTTTTTTTTTTTTTTTCCCGTTTTTTTTCGAAGTGTCTGATCGAGAGAAGGAAAAAGAGGTGATTTTTAGCCTCTCTCGATTTTGTACTTAGAAAAAAATCCAAATTTTTTTTTTTTTTTTTTTTTTTTTCCGTTTTTTTTCTAAGTGTCTGATCGAGGAAGGAAAAAGAGGTGATTTTTAGCCTCTCTCGATTTTGTACTTAGAAAAAATCAAAATTTTTTTTTTTTTTTTTTCCGTTTTTTTTCTAAGTGTCTGATCGAGAGAAGGAAAAAGAGGTGATTTTTAGCCTCTCTCGATTTTGTACTTAGAAAAAAATACAATTTTTTTTTTTTTTTTTTTTTTTTTTTTTTTCCGTTTTTTTTCTAAGTATCTGATCGAGAGAAGGAAAAAGAGGTGATTTTTAGCCTCTCTTGATTTTGTACTTAGAAAAAAATCCAAATTTTTTTTTTTTTTTTTTTTTTCCCGTTTTTTTTCTAAGTGTCTGATTGAGGAAGGAAAACGAGGTGATTTTTAGCCTCTCTCGATTTTGTACTTAGAAAAAATCCAATTTTTTTTTTTTTTTTTTTCCGTTTTTTTTCTAAGTGTCTGATCGAGAGAAGGAAAAAGAGGTGATTTTTAGCCTCTCTCGATTTTGTACTTAGAAAAAAATAAAAAAAATTTTTTTTTTTTTTTTTTCCCGTTTTTTTTCTAAGTGTTTGATCGAGAGAAGGAAAAAGAGGTGATTTTTAGCCTCTCTCGATTTTGTACTTAGAAAAAATCCAAATTTTTTTTTTTTTTTTTTCCGTTTTTTTTCTAAGTGTCTCATCGAGAGAAGGAAAAAGAGGTGATTTTTAGCCTCTCTCGATTTTGTACTTAGAAAAAATCAATTTTTTTTTTTTTTTTCCCCGTTTTTTTTCGAAGTGTCTGATCGAGAGAAGGAAAAAGAGGTGATTTTTAGCCTCTCTCGATTTTGTACTTAGAAAAAATCCAAATTTTTTTTTTTTTTTTTTCCGTTTTTTTTCTAAGTGTCTGATCGAGGAAGGAAAAAGAGGTGATTTTTAGCCTCTCTCGATTTTGTACTTAGAAAAAATCCAATTTTTTTTTTTTCCCGTTTTTTTTCTAAGTGTCTGATCGAGAGAAGGAAAAAGAGGTGATTTTTAGCCTCTCTCGATTTTGTACTTAGAAAAAATCCAAATTTTATTTTTTTTTTTTTCCGTTTTTTTCCTAAGTGTCTGATCGAGAGAAGGAAAAAGAGGTGATTTTTAGCCTCTCTCGATTTTGTACTTAGAAAAAATCCAAATTTTTTTTTTTTTTTTTCCGTTTTTTTTCTAAGTGTCTGATCGAGAGAAGGAAAAAGAGGTGATTTTTAGCCCTTCTCGATTTTGTACTTAGAAAAAATCCAAATTTTTTTTTTTTTTTTTTCCGTTTTTTTTCTAAGTGTCTGATCGAGAGAAGGAAAAAGAGGTGATTTTTAGCCCTCTCTCGATTTTGTACTTAGAAAAAAATACAAATTTTTTTTTTTTTTTTTTTTTTTTTTCCGTTTTTTTTCTAAGTGTCTGATCGAGAGAAGGAAAAAGAGGTGATTTTTAGCCTCTCTCGATTTTGTACTTAGAAAAAATCCAAATTTTTTTTTTTTTTTTTCCGTTTTTTTTTCTAAGTGTCTGATCGAGAGAAGGAAAAAGAGGTGATTTTTAGCCTCTCTCGATTTTGTACTTAGAAAAAAATCCAAATTTTTTATTTTTTTATTATTTTTTTTTTCCGTTTTTTTTCTAAGTGTCTGATCGAGAGAAGGAAAAAGAGGTGATTTTTAGCCTCTCTCGATTTTGTACTTAGAAAAAATCCAAATTTTTTTTTTTTTTTTTTCCGTTTTTTTTCTAAGTGTCTGATCGAGAGAAGGAAAAAGAGGTGATTTTTAGCCTCTCTCGATTTTGTACATAGAAAAAAATCCCAATTTTTTTTTTTTTTTTTTTTTTTTTTCTAAGTGTCTGATCGAGAGAAGGAAAAAGAGGTGATTTTTAGCCTCTCTCGATTTTGTACTTAGAAAAAAATCCAAATTTTTTTTTTTTTTTTTTTTTTTTTTTCCGTTTTTTTTCTAAGTGTCTGATCGAGAGAAGGAAAAAGAGGTGATTTTTAGCCTCTCTCGATTTTGTACTTAGAAAAAATCCAAATTTTTTTTTTTTTTTTTCCATTTTTTTTCTAAGTGTCTGATCGAGAGAAGGAAAAAGAGGTGATTTTTAGCCTCTCTCGATTTTGTACTTAGAAAAAAATAAAAATTTTTTTTTTTTTTTTTTTTTCCCGTTTTTTTTCTAAGTGTCTGATCGAGAGAAGGAAAAAGAGGTGATTTTTAGCCTCTCTCGATTTTGTACTTAGAAAAAATCCAAATTTTTTTATTTTTTTTTTCCGTTTTTTTTCTAAGTGTCTGATCGAGAGAAGGAAAAAGAGGTGATTTTTAGCCTCTCTCGATTTTGTACTTAGAAAAAAATCCAAATTTTTTTTTTTTTTTTCCCGTTTTTTTTCTAAGTGTCTGATCGAGAGAAGGAAAAAGAGGTGATTTTTAGCCTCTCTCGATTTTGTACTTAGAAAAAAATCCAAATTTTTATTTATTTTTATTTTTTTTTTTCCGTTTTTTTTCTAAGTGTCTGATCGAGGAAGGAAAAAGAGGTGATTTTTAGCCTCTCTCGATTTTGTACTTAGAAAAAATCCAATTTTTTTTTTTTTTTTTTTTCCGTTTTTTTCTAAGTGTCTGATCGAGAGAAGGAAAAAGAGGTGATTTTTAGCCTCTCTCGATTTTGTACTTAGAAAAAAATCCAAATTTTTTTTTTTTTTTTTTTTTTTTTCCGTTTTTTTCTAAGTGTCTGATCGAGGAAGGAAAAAGAGGTGATTTTTAAACTCTCTCGATTTTGTACTTAGAAAAAATCCAAATTTTTTTTTTTTTTTTTTTCCGTTTTTTTTCTAAGTGTCTGATCGAGAGAAGGAAAAAGAGGTGATTTTTAGCCTCTCTCGATTTTGTACTTAGAAAAAAATCCAATTTTTTTTTTATTTATTTTTTTTTTCCGTTTTTTTTCTAAGTGTCTGATCGAGGAAGGAAAAAGAGGTGATTTTTAGCCTCTCTCGATTTTGTACTTAGAAAAAATCCAAATTTTTTTTTTTTTTTTCCGTTTTTTTTCTAAGTGTCTGATCGAGAGAAGGAAAAAGAGGTGATTTTTAGCCTCTCTCGATTTTGTACTAAGAAAAAAATCCAAATTTTTTTTTTTTTTTTTTTTTCCGTTTTTTTTCTAAGTGTCTGATCGAGGAAGGAAAAAGAGGTGATTTTTAGCCTCT
>NW_026908294.1:20000-27128 GCF_033978785.1 Entelurus aequoreus
TTTTTTTTCCGTTTTTTTTCAAAGTGTCTGATCGAGAGAAGGAAAAAGAGGTGATTTTTAGCCTCTCTCGATTTTGTACTTAGAAAAAAATCCAATTTTTTATTTTATTTTTTTTTCCCGTTTTTTTTCTAAGTGTCTGATTGAGGAAGGAAAAAGAGGTGATTTTTAGCCTCTCTCGATTTTGTACTTAGAAAAAATCCAAATTTTTTATTTTTTTTTTCCGTTTTTTTTCTAAGTGTCTGATCGAGAGAAGGAAAAAGAGGTGATTTTTAGCCTCTCTCGATTTTGTACTTAGAAAAAAATAAAAAATAAATTTTTTTTTTTTTTTTCCCGTTTTTTTTCTAAGTGTCTGATCGAGAGAAGGAAAAAGAGGTGATTTTTAGCCTCTCTCGATTTTGTACTTAGAAAAAATCCAAATTTTTTTTTTTTTTTTTCCGTTTTTTTTCTAAGTGTCTGATCGAGAGAAGGAAAAAGAGGTGATTTTAGCCTCTCTCGATTTTGTACTTAGAAAAAAATACAATTTTTTTTTTTTTTTTTTCCCGTTTTTTTTCTAAGTGTCTGATTGAGGAAGGAAAAAGAGGTGATTTTTAGCCTCTCTCGATTTTGTACTTAGAAAAAATCCAAATTTTTTTTTTTTTTTTTTTCCGTTTTTTTTCTAAGTGTCTGATCGAGAGAAGGAAAAAGAGGTGATTTTTAGCCTCTCTCGATTTTGTACTTAGAAAAAAATAAAATTTTTTTTTTTTTTTTTTTTTTTTCCGTTTTTTTTCTAAGTGTCTGATCGAGAGAAGGAAAAAGAGGTGATTTTTAGCCTCTCTCGATTTTGTACTTAGAAAAAATCCAAATTTTTTTTTTTTTTTTTCCGTTTTTTTTCTAAGTGTCTGATCGAGAGAAGGAAAAAGAGGTGATTTTTAGCCTCTCTCGATTTTGTACTTAGAAAAAATTCCAATTTTTTTTTTTTTTTTTCCCGTTTTTTTTCGAAGTGTCTGATCGAGAGAAGGAAAAAGAGGTGATTTTTAGCCTCTCTCGATTTTGTACTTAGAAAAAAATCCAATTTTTTTTTTTTTTTTTTTTTTTCCGTTTTTTTTTCTAAGTGTCTGATTGAGGAAGGAAAAAGAGGTGATTTTTAGCCTCTCTCGATTTTGTACTTAGAAAAAATCCAAATTTTTTTAATTTTTTTTTTTCCGTTTTTTTTCTAAGTGTCTGATCGAGAGAAGGAAAAAGAGGTGATTTTTAGCCTCTCTCGATTTTGTACTTAGAAAAAAATAAAAATAAATTTTTTTTTTTTTTTTTCCCGTTTTTTTTCTAAGTGTCTGATCGAGAGAAGGAAAAAGAGGTGATTTTTAGCCTCTCTCGATTTTGTACTTAGAAAAAATCCAATTTTTTTTTTTTTTTTTCCGTTTTTTTTCTAAGTGTCTGATCGAGAGAAGGAAAAAGAGGTGATTTTTAGCCTCTCTCGATTTTGTACTTAGAAAAAAATACAATTTTTTTTTTTTTTTTTTTCCGTTTTTTTTCTAAGTGTCTGATTGAGGAAGGAAAAAGAGGTGATTTTTAGCCTCTCTCGATTTTGTACTTAGAAAAAATCCAAATTTTATTTTTTTTTTTTCCGTTTTTTTTCTAAGTGTCTGATCGAGAGAAGGAAAAAGAGGTGATTTTTAGCCTCTCTCGATTTTGTACTTAGAAAAAAATAAAAAAAAATTTTTTTTTTTTTTTTTCCCGTTTTTTTTCTAAGTGTCTGATCGAGAGAAGGAAAAAGAGGTGATTTTTAGCCTCTCTCGATTTTGTACTTAGAAAAAATCCAAATTTTTTTTTTTTTTTTTTCCGTTTTTTTTCTAAGTGTCTGATCGAGAGAAGGAAAAAGAGGTGATTTTTAGCCTCTCTCGATTTTGTACTTAGAAAAAATCCAAATTTTTTTTTTTTTTTTCCCGTTTTTTTTCGAAGTGTCTGATCGAGAGAAGAAAAAGAGGTGATTTTTAGCCTCTCTCGATTTTGTACTTAGAAAAAAATCCAAATTTTTTTTTTTTTTTTTTTTTTTCCGTTTTTTTTCTAAGTGTCTGATCGAGGAAGGAAAAAGAGGTGATTTTTAGCCTCTCTCGATTTTGTACTTAGAAAAAATCAAAAATTTTTTTTTTTTTTTTCCGTTTTTTTTCTAAGTGTCTGATCGAGAGAAGGAAAAAGAGGTGATTTTTAGCCTCTCTCGATTTTGTACTTAGAAAAAATACAATTTTTTTTTTTTTTTTTTTTTTTTTTTTCCGTTTTTTTTCTAAGTGTCTGATCGAGAGAAGGAAAAAGAGGTGATTTTTAGCCTCTCTTGATTTTGTACTTAGAAAAAAATCCAATTTTTTTTTTTTTTTTTTTTCCGTTTTTTTTCTAAGTGTCTGATTGAGGAAGGAAAACGAGGTGATTTTTAGCCTCTCTCGATTTTGTACTTAGAAAAAAATCCAAATTTTTTTTTTTTTTTTTTTCCGTTTTTTTTCTAAGTGTCTGATCGAGAGAAGGAAAAAGAGGTGATTTTTAAGCCTCTCTCGATTTTGTACTTAGAAAAAAATAAAAATTTTTTTTTTTTTTTTTTTTTTCCGTTTTTTTTCTAAGTGTTTGATCGAGAGAAGGAAAAAGAGGTGATTTTTAGCCTCTCTCGATTTTGTACTTAGAAAAAATCCAAATTTTTTTTTTTTTTTTTTTCCGTTTTTTTTCTAAGTGTCTGATCGAGAGAAGGAAAAAGAGGTGATTTTTAGCCTCTCTCGATTTTGTACTTACAAAAAATCCAAATTTTTTTTTTTTTTTCCCGTTTTTTTTCGAAGTGTCTGATCGAGAGAAGGAAAAAGAGGTGATTTTTAGCCTCTCTCGATTTTGTACTTAGAAAAAATCCAAATTTTTTTTTTTTTTTTTTCCGTTTTTTTTCTAAGTGTCTGATCGAGGAAGGAAAAAGAGGTGATTTTTAGCCTCTCTCGATTTTGTACTTAGAAAAAATCCAATTTTTTTTTTTTTTCCCGTTTTTTTTCTAAGTGTCTGATCGAGAGAAGGAAAAAGAGGTGATTTTTAGCCTCTCTCGATTTTGTACTTAGAAAAAAATCCAAATTTTATTTTTTTTTTTTCCGTTTTTTTCCTAAGTGTCTGATCGAGAGAAGGAAAAAGAGGTGATTTTTAGCCTCTCTCGATTTTGTACTTAGAAAAAATCCAAATTTTTTTTTTTTTTTTTCCGTTTTTTTTCTAAGTGTCTGATCGAGAGAAGGAAAAAGAGGTGATTTTTAGCCCTTCTCGATTTTGTACTTAGAAAAAATCCAAATTTTTTTTTTTTTTTTTTCCGTTTTTTTTCTAAGTGTCTGATCGAGAGAAGGAAAAAGAGGTGATTTTTAGCCTCTCTCGATTTTGTACTTAGAAAAAAATACAATTTTTTTTTTTTTTTTTTTTTTTTTTTTCCGTTTTTTTTCTAAGTGTCTGATCGAGAGAAGGAAAAAGAGGTGATTTTTAGCCTCTCTCGATTTTGTACTTAGAAAAAATCCAAATTTTTTTTTTTTTTTTTTCCGTTTTTTTTCTAAGTGTCTGATCGAGAGAAGGAAAAAGAGGTGATTTTTAGCCTCTCTCGATTTTGTACTTAGAAAAAAATAAAAAAATTTTTTTTTTTTTTTTTTTTTCCCGTTTTTTTTCTAAGTGTCTGATCGAGAGAAGGAAAAAGAGGTGATTTTTAGCCTCTCTCGATTTTGTACTTAGAAAAAATCCAAATTTTTTTATTTTTTTTTTCCGTTTTTTTTCTAAGTGTCTGATCGAGAGAAGGAAAAAGAGGTGATTTTTAGCCTCTCTCGATTTTGTACTTAGAAAAAATCCAAATTTTTTTTTTTTTTTTCCGTTTTTTTTCTAAGTGTCTGATCGAGAGAAGGAAAAAGAGGTGATTTTTAGCCTCTCTCGATTTTGTACTTAGAAAAAAATCCAATTTTTTTTTTTTTTTTTTTTTTTTTCCGTTTTTTTTCTAAGTGTCTGATCGAGGAAGGAAAAAGAGGTGATTTTTAGCCTCTCTCGATTTTGTACTTAGAAAAAATCCAATTTTTTTTTTTTTTTTTTTCCGTTTTTTTTCTAAGTGTCTGATCGAGAGAAGGAAAAAGAGGTGATTTTTAGCCTCTCTCGATTTTGTACTTAGAAAAAAATCCAAATTTTTTTTTTATTTATTTTTTTTTTTCCGTTTTTTTTCTAAGTGTCTGATCGAGGAAGGAAAAAGAGGTGATTTTTAACCTCTCTCGATTTTGTACTTAGAAAAAATCCAAATTTTTTTTTTTTTTTTTTTCCGTTTTTTTTCTAAGTGTCTGATCGAGAGAAGGAAAAAGAGGTGATTTTTAGCCTCTCTCGATTTTGTACTTAGAAAAAAATCCAATTTTTTTTTTTATTTATTTTTTTTTTTCCGTTTTTTTTCTAAGTGTCTGATCGAGGAAGGAAAAAGAGGTGATTTTTAGCCTCTCTCGATTTTGTACTTAGAAAAAATCCAAATTTTTTTTTTTTTTTTCCGTTTTTTTTCTAAGTGTCTGATCGAGAGAAGGAAAAAGAGGTGATTTTTAGCCTCTCTCGATTTTGTACTAAGAAAAAAATCCAAATTTTTTTTTTTTTTTTTTTTTCCGTTTTTTTTCTAAGTGTCTGATCGAGGAAGGAAAAAGAGGTGATTTTTAGCCTCTCTCGATTTTGTACTTAGAAAAAATCCACATTTTTTTTTTTTTTTTTTCCGTTTTTTTTCTAAGTGTCTGATCGAGAGAAGGAAAAAGAGGTGATTTTTAGCCTCTCTCGATTTTGTACTTAGAAAAAAATACAATTTTTTTTTTTTTTTTTTTTTTTTTTTTTTCCGTTTTTTTTCTAAGTGTCTGATCGAGAGAAGGAAAAAGAGGTGATTTTTAGCCTCTCTTGATTTTGTACTTAGAAAAAAATCCAAATTTTTTTTTTTTTTTTTTTTTCCCGTTTTTTTTCTAAGTGTCTGATTGAGGAAGGAAAAAGAGGTGATTTTTAGCCTCTCTCGATTTTGTACTTAGAAAAAATCCAAATTTTATTTTTTTTTTTTTTCCGTTTTTTTTCTAAGTGTCTGATCGAGAGAAGGAAAAAGAGGTGATTTTTAGCCTCTCTCGATTTTGTACTTAGAAAAAATCCAAATTTTTTTTTTTTTTTTTTCCCGTTTTTTTTCTAAGTGTCTGATCGAGAGAAGGAAAAAGAGGTGATTTTTAGCCTCTCTCGATTTTGTACTTAGAAAAAATCCAAATTTTTTTTTTTTTTTTTCCGTTTTTTTTCTAAGTGTCTGATCGAGAGAAGGAAAAAGAGGTGATTTTTAGCCTCTCTCGATTTTGTACTTAGAAAAAAATCCAAATTTTTTTTTTTTTTTTTTTCCCGTTTTTTTTCTAAGTGTCTGATTGAGGAAGGAAAAAGAGGTGATTTTTAGCCTCTCTCGATTTTGTACTTAGAAAAAATCCAAATTTTTTTTTTTTTTTTTTCCGTTTTTTTTCTAAGTGTCTGATCGAGAGAAGGAAAAAGAGGTGATTTTTAGCCTCTCTCGATTTTGTACTTAGAAAAAAATAAAATAATTTTTTTTTTTTTTTTTTTTCCCGTTTTTTTTCTAAGTGTCTGATCGAGAGAAGGAAAAAGAGGTGATTTTTAGCCTCTCTCGATTTTGTACTTAGAAAAAATCCAAATTTTTTTTTTTTTTTTTCCGTTTTTTTTCTAAGTGTCTGATCGAGAGAAGGAAAAAGAGGTGATTTTTAGCCTCTCTCGATTTTGTACTTAGAAAAAATCCAATTTTTTTTTTTTTTTTTTTCCGTTTTTTTTCTAAGTGTCTGATTGAGGAAGGAAAAAGAGGTGATTTTTAGCCTCTCTCGATTTTGTACTTAGAAAAAAATCCAAATTTTTTTTTTTTTTTTTTCCCGTTTTTTTTCTAAGTGTCTGATCGAGAGAAGGAAAAAGAGGTGATTTTTAGCCTCTCTCGATTTTGTACTTAGAAAAAAATAATTTTTTTTTTTTTTTTTTTTTTTTCCGTTTTTTTTCTAAGTGTCTGATCGAGAGAAGGAAAAAGAGGTGATTTTTAGCTCTCTCGATTTTGTACTTAGAAAAAATCCAAATTTTTTTTTTTTTTTTTTCCGTTTTTTTTCTAAGTGTCTGATCGAGAGAAGGAAAAAGAGGTGATTTTTAGCCTCTCTCGATTTTGTACTTAGAAAAAATCCAATTTTTTTTTTTTTTTTTCCCGTTTTTTTTCGAAGTGTCTGATCGAGAGAAGGAAAAAGAGGTGATTTTTAGCCTCTCTCGATTTTGTACTTAGAAAAAAATCCAATTTTTTTTTTTTTTTTTTTTTTTCCCGTTTTTTTTCTAAGTGTCTGATTGAGGAAGGAAAAAGAGGTGATTTTTAGCCTCTCTCGATTTTGTACTTAGAAAAAATCCAAATTTTTTAATTTTTTTTTTCCGTTTTTTTTCTAAGTGTCTGATCGAGAGAAGGAAAAAGAGGTGATTTTTAGCCTCTCTCGATTTTGTACTTAGAAAAAAATAAAAAATAATTTTTTTTTTTTTTTTTTTCCCGTTTTTTTTCTAAGTGTCTGATCGAGAGAAGGAAAAAGAGGTGATTTTTAGCCTCTCTCGATTTTGTACTTAGAAAAAATCCAAATTTTTTTTTTTTTTTTTTCCGTTTTTTTTCTAAGTGTCTGATCGAGAGAAGGAAAAAGAGGTGATTTTTAGCCTCTCTCGATTTTGTACTTAGAAAAAAATACAATTTTTTTTTTTTTTTTTTTCCGTTTTTTTTCTAAGTGTCTGATTGAGGAAGGAAAAAGAGGTGATTTTTAGCCTCTCTCGATTTTGTACTTAGAAAAAATCCAAATTTTTTTTTTTTTTTTTTCCGTTTTTTTTCTAAGTGTCTGATCGAGAGAAGGAAAAAGAGGTGATTTTTAGCCTCTCTCGATTTTGTACTTAGAAAAAAATAAAAAAAATTTTTTTTTTTTTTTTTTTCCCGTTTTTTTTCTAAGTGTCTGATCGAGAGAAGGAAAAAGAGGTGATTTTTAGCCTCTCTCGATTTTGTACTTAGAAAAAATCCAAATTTTTTTTTTTTTTTTTTTCCGTTTTTTTTCTAAGTGTCTGATCGAGAGAAGGAAAAAGAGGTGATTTTTAGCCTCTCTCGATTTT
>NW_026908295.1:0-27046 GCF_033978785.1 Entelurus aequoreus
TTAGAAAAAATCCAAATTTTTATTTTTTTTTTCTTTTTTTTTCTAAGTGTCTGATCGAGAGAAGGAAAAAGAGGTGATTTTTAGCCTCTCTCGATTTTGTACTTAGAAAAAATCCAATTTTTTTTTTTTTTTTTTTTTTTTTCTAAGTGTCCGATCGAGAGAAGGAAAAAGAGGTGATTTTTAGCCTCTCTCGATTTTGTACTAAGAAAAAATCCAAATTTTTTTTTTTTTTTTTTCCGTTTTTTTTCTAAGTGTCTGATCGAGAGAAGGAAAAAGAGGTGATTTTTAGCCTCTCTCGATTCTGTACTTAGAAAAAATCCAAATTTTTTTTTTTTTTTTCCGTTTTTTTTCTAAGTGTCTGATCGAGAGAAGGAAAAAGAGGTGATTTTAGCCTCTCTCGATTTTGTACTTAGAAAAAATCCAATTTTTTTTTTTTTTTTTTTTTTTTCTAAGTGTCCGATCGAGAGAAGGAAAAAGAGGTGATTTTTAGCCTCTCTCGATTTTGTACTTAGAAAAAATCCAAATTTTTTTTTTTTTTTTCCCGTTTTTTTTCTAAGTGTCTGATCGAGAGAAGGAAAAAGAGGTGATTTTTAGCCTCTCTCGATTTTGTACTTACAAAAAATCCAATTTTTTTTTTTTTTTTTTTTTTTTTTTCTAAGTGTCCGATCGAGAGAAGGAAAAAGAGGTGATTTTTAGCCTCTCTCGATTTTGTACTTAGAAAAAATCCAAATTTTTTTTTTTTTTTTTTCCGTTTTTTTTCTAAGTGTCTGATCGAGAGAAGGAAAAAGAGGTGATTTTTAGCCTCTCTCGATTTTGTACTTAGAAAAAATCCAAATTTTTTTTTTTTTTTTTTTTTTTTCTAAGTGTCTGATCGAGAGAAGGAAAAAGAGGTGATTTTTAGCCTCTCTCGATTTTGTACTTAGAAAAAATCCAAATTTTATTTTATTTTTTTTCCATTTTTTTTCTAAGTGTCTGATCGAGAGAAGGAAAAAGAGGTGATTTTTAGCCTCTCTCGATTTTGTACTTAGAAAAAATCCAAATTTTTTTTTTTTTTTTTTTTTTTTCTAAGTGTCCGATCGAGAGAAGGAAAAAGAGGTGATTTTTAGCCTCTCTCGATTTTGTACTTAGAAAAAAATCCAAATTTTTTTTTTTTTCTTCCGTTTTTTTTCTAAGTGTCTGATCGAGAGAAGGAAAAAGAGGTGATTTTTAGCCTCTCTCGATTTTGTACTTAGAAAAAATCCAAATTTTTTTTTTTTTTTTCCGTTTTTTTTCTAAGTGTCTGATCGAGAGAAGGAAAAAGAGGTGATTTTTAGCCTCTCTCGATTTTGTACTTAGAAAAAATCCAAATTTTTTTTTTTTTTTTTTTTTTTTCTAAGTGTCCGATCGAGAGAAGGAAAAAGAGGTGATTTTTAGCCTCTCTCGATTTTGTACTTAGAAAAAATCCAAATTTTTTTTTTTTTTTTTTTTTTTTTTCTAAGTGTCCGATCGAGAGAAGGAAAAAGAGGTGATTTTTAGCCTCTCTCGATTTTGTACTTAGAAAAAATCCAAATTTTTTATTTTTTTTTTTCCGTTTTTTTTCTAAGTGTCTGATCGAGAGAAGGAAAAAGAGGTGATTTTTAGCCTCTCTCGATTTTGTACTTAGAAAAAATCCAAATTTTTTTTTTTTTTTCTTTTTTTTTCTAAGTGTCTGATCGAGAGAAGGAAAAAGAGGTGATTTTTAGCCTCTCTCGATTTTGTACTTAGAAAAAATCCAATTTTTTTTTTTTTTTTTTTTTTTTTTTTTTCTAAGTGTCCGATCGAGAGAAGGAAAAAGAGGTGATTTTTAGCCTCTCTCGATTTTGTACTAAGAAAAAATCCAAATTTTTTTTTTTTTTTTTTCCGTTTTTTTTCTAAGTGTCTGATCGAGAGAAGGAAAAAGAGGTGATTTTTAGCCTCTCTCGATTCTGTACTTAGAAAAAATCCAAATTTTTTTTTTTTTTTTCCGTTTTTTTTCTAAGTGTCTGATCGAGAGAAGGAAAAAGAGGTGATTTTAGCCTCTCTCGATTTTGTACTTAGAAAAAATCCAATTTTTTTTTTTTTTTTTTTTTTTCTAAGTGTCCGATCGAGAGAAGGAAAAAGAGGTGATTTTTAGCCTCTCTCGATTTTGTACTTAGAAAAAATCCAAATTTTTTTTTTTTTTTTTCCCGTTTTTTTTCTAAGTGTCTGATCGAGAGAAGGAAAAAGAGGTGATTTTTAGCCTCTCTCGATTTTGTACTTACAAAAAATCCAATTTTTTTTTTTTTTTTTTTTTTTTTTTTCTAAGTGTCCGATCGAGAGAAGGAAAAAGAGGTGATTTTTAGCCTCTCTCGATTTTGTACTTAGAAAAAATCCAAATTTTTTTTTTTTTTTTTTCCGTTTTTTTTCTAAGTGTCTGATCGAGAGAAGGAAAAAGAGGTGATTTTTAGCCTCTCTCGATTTTGTACTTAGAAAAAATCCAAATTTTTTTTTTTTTTTTTTTTTTTTCTAAGTGTCCGATCGAGAGAAGGAAAAAGAGGTGATTTTTAGCCTCTCTCGATTTTGTACTTAGAAAAAATCCAAATTTTTTTTTTTTTTTTTCCGTTTTTTTTCTAAGTGTCTGATCGAGAGAAGGAAAAAGAGGTGATTTTTAGCCTCTCTCGATTTTGTACTTAGAAAAAATCCAAATTTTTTTTTTTTTTTTTCCGTTTTTTTTCTAAGTGTCTGATCGAGAGAAGGAAAAAGAGGTGATTTTTAGCCTCTCTCAATTTTGTACTTAGAAAAAATCCAATTTTTTTTTTTTTTTTTCTCCGTTTTTTTTCTAAGTGTCTGATCGAGAGAAGGAAAAAGAGGTGATTTTTAGCCTCTCTCGATTTTGTACTTAGAAAAAATCCAAATTTTTTTTTTTTTTTCTTTTTTTTTCTAAGTGTCCGATCGAGAGAAGGAAAAAGAGGTGATTTTTAGCCTCTCTCGATTTTGTACTTAGAAAAAATCCAAATTTTTTTTTTTTTTTTTTCCGTTTTTTTTCTAAGTGTCTGATCGAGAGAAGGAAAAAGAGGTGATTTTTAGCCTCTCTCGATTTTGTACTTAGAAAAAATCCAAATTTTTTTTTTTTTTTTCTGTTTTTTTTCTTAGTGTCTGATCGAGAAAAGGAAAAAGAGGTGATTTTTAGCCTCTCTCGATTTTGTACTTAGAAAAAATCCAATTTTTTTTTTTTTTTTTTCCGTTTTTTTTCTAAGTGTCTGATCGAGAGAAGGAAAAAGAGGTGATTTTTAGCCTCTCTCGATTTTGTACTTAGAAAAAATCCAAATTTTTTTTTTTTTTTTTTTTTTTTCTAAGTGTCCGATCGAGAGAAGGAAAAAGAGGTGATTTTTAGCCTCTCTCGATTTTGTACTTAGAAAAAATCCAAATTTTTTTTTTTTTTTTTTTTTTTTTCTAAGTGTCCGATCGAGAGAAGGAAAAAGAGGTGATTTTTAGCCTCTCTCGATTTTGTACTTAGAAAAAATCCAATTTTTTTTTTTTTTTTTTCCGTTTTTTTTTCTAAGTGTCTGATCGAGAGAAGGAAAAAGAGGTGATTTTTAGCCTCTCTCGATTTTGTACTTAGAAAAAATCCAAATTTTTTTTTTTTTTTTTTTTTTTTTCTAAGTGTCCGATCGAGAGAAGGAAAAAGAGGTGATTTTTAGCCTCTCTCGATTTTGTACTTAGAAAAAAATCCAAATTTTTTTTTTTTTTTTTTCCGTTTTTTTTCTAAGTGTCTGATCGAGAGAAGGAAAAAGAGGTGATTTTTAGCCTCTCTCGATTTTGTACTTAGAAAAAATCCAAATTTTTTTTTTTTTTTTTTTTTTTTTTCTAAGTGTCCGATCGAGAGAAGGAAAAAGAGGTGATTTTTAGCCTCTCTCGATTTTGTACTTAGAAAAAATCCAAATTTTTTTTTTTTTTTTTCCGTTTTTTTTCTAAGTGTCTGATCGAGAGAAGGAAAAAGAGGTGATTTTTAGCCTCTCTCGATTTTGTACTTAGAAAAAATCCAAATTTTTTTTTTTTTTTTTTTTTTTCTAAGTGTCCGATCGAGAGAAGGAAAAAGAGGTGATTTTTAGCCTCTCTCGATTTTGTACTTAGAAAAAAATCCAAATTTTTTTTTTTTTTTTTCCGTTTTTTTTCTAAGTGTCTGATCGAGAGAAGGAAAAAGAGGTGATTTTTAGCCTCTCTAAATTTTGTACTTAGAAAAAATCCAAATTTTTTTTTTTTTTTTTTTTTTTCTAAGTGTCCGATCGAGAGAAGGAAAAAGAGGTGATTTTTAGCCTCTCTCGATTTTGTACTTAGAAAAAATCCAAATTTTTTTTTTTTTTTTTTCCGTTTTTTTTCTAAGTGTCTGATCGAGAGAAGGAAAAAGAGGTGATTTTTAGCCTCTCTCGATTTTGTACTTAGAAAAAATCCAATTTTTTTTTTTTTTTTTCATTTTTTTTTCTAAGTGTCTGATCGAGAGAAGGAAAAAGAGGTGATTTTTAGCCACTCTCGATTTTGTACTTAGAAAAAATCAATTTTTTTTTTTTTTTTTTTCCGTTTTTTTTTCTAAGTGTTTGATCGAGAGAAGGAAAAAGAGGTGATTTTTAGCCACTCTCGATTTTGTACTTAGAAAAAATCCAAATTTTTTTTTTTTTTTTTTCCGTTTTTTTTCTAAGTGTCTGATCGAGAGAAGGAAAAAGAGGTGATTTTTAGCCACTCTCGATTTTGTACTTAGAAAAAATCCAATTTTTTTTTTTTTTTTTTCCGTTTTTTTTCTAAGTGTCTGATCGAGAGAAGGAAAAAGAGGTGATTTTTAGCCTCTCTCGATTTTGTACTTAGAAAAAATCCAAATTTTTTTTTTTTTTTTCCCGTTTTTTTTCTAAGTGTCTGATCGAGAAAAGGAAAAAGAGGTGATTTTTAGCCTCTCTCGATTTTGTACTTAGAAAAAATCCAATTTTTTTTTTTTTTTTTTTTCGTTTTTTTTTCTAAGTGTCTGATCGAGAGAAGGAAAAAGAGGTGATTTTTAGCCACTGTCGATTTTTTACTTAGAAAAAATCCAAATTTTTTTATTTTTTTTTTCCGTTTTTTTTCTAAGTGTCTGATCGAGAGAAGGAAAAAGAGGTGATTTTTAGCCTCTCTCGATTTTGTACTTAGAAAAAATCCAATTTTTTTTTTTTTTTTCATTTTTTTTTCTAAGTGTCTGATCGAGAGAAGGAAAAAGAGGTGATTTTTAGCCACTCTCGATTTTGTACTTAGAAAAAATCCAATTTTTTTTTTTTTTTTTTTCCGTTTTTTTTCTAAGTGTTTGATCGAGAGAAGGAAAAAGAGGTGATTTTTAGCCACTCTCGATTTTGTACTTAGAAAAAATCCAAATTTTTTTTTTTTTTTTTTCCGTTTTTTTTCTAAGTGTCTGATCGAGAGAAGGAAAAAGAGGTGATTTTTAGCCTCTCTCGATTTTGTACTTAGAAAAAATCCAAATTTTTTTTTTTTTTTTTCCGTTTTTTTTCTAAGTGTCTGATCGAGAAAAGGAAAAAGAGGTGATTTTTAGCCTCTCTCGATTTTGTACTTAGAAAAAATCCAATTTTTTTTTTTTTTTTTTTCTTTTTTTTTTCTAAGTGTCTGATCGAGAGAAGGAAAAAGAGGTGATTTTTAGCCACTCTCGATTTTGTACTTAGAAAAAATCCAAATTTTTTATTTTTTTTTTCCCGTTTTTTTTCTAAGTGTCTGATCGAGAGAAGGAAAAAGAGGTGATTTTTAGCCACTCTCGATTTTGTACCTAGAAAAAATCCAATTTTTTTTTTTTTTTTTTTCGTTTTTTTTCTAAGTGTCTGATCGAGAGAAGGAAAAAGAGGTGATTTTTAGCCACTCTCGATTTTGTACTTAGAAAAAATCCAAATTTTTTTTTTTTTTTTTTCCGTTTTTTTTCTAAGTGTTTGATCGAGAGAAGGAAAAAGAGGTGATTTTTAGCCACTCTCGATTTTGTACTTAGAAAAAATCCAAATTTTTTTTTTTTTTTTTTCCGTTTTTTTTCTAAGTGTCTGATCGAGAGAAGGAAAAAGAGGTGATTTTTAGCCTCTCTCGATTTTGTACTTAGAAAAAATCCAAATTTTTTTTTTTTTTTTTTCCGTTTTTTTTCTAAGTGTCTGATCGAGAGAAGGAAAAAGAGGTGATTTTTAGCCTCTCTCGATTTTGTACTTAGAAAAAATCCAATTTTTTTTTTTTTTTTTTTCATTTTTTTTTCTAAGTGTCTGATCGAGAGAAGGAAAAAGAGGTGATTTTTAGCCACTCTCGATTTTGTACTTAGAAAAAATCCAAATTTTTTTTTTTTTTTTTTCCGTTTTTTTTCTAAGTGTCTGATCGAGAGAAGGAAAAAGAGGTGATTTTTAGCCACTCTCGATTTTGTACTTAGAAAAAATCCAAATTTTTTTTTTTTTTTTTCGTTTTTTTTCTAAGTGTCTGATCGAGAGAAGGAAAAAGAGGTGATTTTTAGCCTCTCTCGATTTTGTACTTAGAAAAAATCCAAATTTTTTTTTTTTTTTTTTCCGTTTTTTTTCTAAGTGTCTGATCGAGAGAAGGAAAAAGAGGTGATTTTTAGCCTCTCTCGATTTTGTACTTAGAAAAAATCCAATTTTTTTTTTTTTTTTTCATTTTTTTTTCTAAGTGTCTGATCGAGAGAAGGAAAAAGAGGTGATTTTTAGCCACTCTCGATTTTATACTTAGAAAAAATCCAAATTTTTTTTTTTTTTTTTCCGTTTTTTTTCTAAGTGTCTGATCGAGAGAAGGAAAAAGAGGTGATTTTTAGCCACTCTCGATTTTGTACTTAGAAAAAATCCAAATTTTTTTTTTTTTTTTTCCGTTTTTTTTCTAAGTGTCTGATCGAGAGAAGGAAAAAGAGGTGATTTTTAGCCTCTCTCGATTTTGTACTTAGAAAAAATCCAAATTTTTTTTTTTTTTTTTTCCGTTTTTTTTCTAAGTGTCTGATCGAGAAAAGGAAAAAGAGGTGATTTTTAGCCTCTCTCGATTTTGTACTTAGAAAAAATCCAAATTTTTTTTTTTTTTTTTTTTTTTCTAAGTGTCCGATCGAGAGAAGGAAAAAGAGGTGATTTTTAGCCTCTCTCGATTTTGTACTTAGAAAAAATCCCAATTTTTTTTTTTTTTTTTTCCGTTTTTTTTCTAAGTGTCTGATCGAGAGAATGAAAAAGAGGTGATTTTTAGCCTCTCTCGATTTTGTACTTAGAAAAAATCCAAATTTTTTTTTTTATTTTTTTTTTTCTAAGTGTCCGATCGAGAGAAGGAAAAAGAGGTGATTTTTAGCCTCTCTCGATTTTGTACTTAGAAAATAATCCACATTTTTTTTTTTTTTTTTTCCGTTTTTTTTGTAAGTGTCTGATCGAGAGAAGGAAAAAGAGGTGATTTTTAGCCTCTCTCGATTTTGTACTTAGAAAAAATCCAAATTTTTTTTTTTTTTTTTTCCGTTTTTTTTCTAAGTGTCTGATCGAGAGAAGGAAAAAGAGGTGATTTTTAGCCTCTCTCGATTTTGTACTTAGAAAAAATCCAATTTTTTTTTTTTTTTTTTTTTTTTTTCTAAGTGTCCGATCGAGAGAAGGAAAAAGAGGTGATTTTTAGCCTCTCTCGATTTTGTACTTAGAAAAAATCCAAATTTTTTTTTTTTTTTTTTCCGTTTTTTTTCTAAGTGTCTGATCGAGAGAAGGAAAAAGAGGTGATTTTTAGCCTCTCTCGATTTTGTACTTAGAAAAAATCCAAATTTTTTTTTTTTTTTTTTTTTTTTTTTTCTAAGTGTCCGATCGAGAGAAGGAAAAAGAGGTGATTTTTAGCCTCTCTCGATTTTGTACTTAGAAAAAATCCAATTTTTTTTTTTTTTTTTTCCGTTTTTTTTCTAAGTGTCTGATCGAGAGAAGGAAAAAGAGGTGATTTTTAGCCTCTCTCGATTTTGTACTTAGAAAAAATCCAATTTTTTTTTTTTTTTTTTTTTTTTCTAAGTGTCTGATCGAGAGAAGGAAAAAGAGGTGATTTTTAGCCTCTCTCGATTTTGTACTTAGAAAAAATCCAAATTTTATTTTATTTTTTTTCCATTTTTTTTCTAAGTGTCTGATCGAGAGAAGGAAAAAGAGGTGATTTTTAGCCTCTCTCGATTTTGTACTTAGAAAAAATCCAAATTTTTTTTTTTTTTTTTTTTTTTTTCTAAGTGTCCGATCGAGAGAAGGAAAAAGAGGTGATTTTTAGCCTCTCTCGATTTTGTACTTAGAAAAAAATCCAAATTTTTTTTTTTTTTCTTCCGTTTTTTTTCTAAGTGTCTGATCGAGAGAAGGAAAAAGAGGTGATTTTTAGCCTCTCTCGATTTTGTACTTAGAAAAAATCCAAATTTTTTTTTTTTTTTCCCGTTTTTTTTCTAAGTGTCTGATCGAGAGAAGGAAAAAGAGGTGATTTTTAGCCTCTCTCGATTTTGTACTTAGAAAAAATCCAAATTTTTTTTTTTTTTTTTTTTTTTTTCTAAGTGTCCGATCGAGAGAAGGAAAAAGAGGTGATTTTTAGCCTCTCTCGATTTTGTACTTAGAAAAAATCCAAATTTTTTTTTTTTTTTTTTTTTTTTTTCTAAGTGTCCGATCGAGAGAAGGAAAAAGAGGTGATTTTTAGCCTCTCTCGATTTTGTACTTAGAAAAAATCCAAATTTTTTATTTTTTTTTTTCCGTTTTTTTTCTAAGTGTCTGATCGAGAGAAGGAAAAAGAGGTGATTTTTAGCCTCTCTCGATTTTGTACTTAGAAAAAATCCAAATTTTTTTTTTTTTTTTCTTTTTTTTTCTAAGTGTCTGATCGAGAGAAGGAAAAAGAGGTGATTTTTAGCCTCTCTCGATTTTGTACTTAGAAAAAATCCAATTTTTTTTTTTTTTTTTTTTTTTTTCTAAGTGTCCGATCGAGAGAAGGAAAAAGAGGTGATTTTTAGCCTCTCTCGATTTTGTACTAAGAAAAAATCCAAATTTTTTTTTTTTTTTTTCCGTTTTTTTTCTAAGTGTCTGATCGAGAGAAGGAAAAAGAGGTGATTTTTAGCCTCTCTCGATTCTGTACTTAGAAAAAATCCAAATTTTTTTTTTTTTTTTTCCGTTTTTTTTCTAAGTGTCTGATCGAGAGAAGGAAAAAGAGGTGATTTTAGCCTCTCTCGATTTTGTACTTAGAAAAAATCCAATTTTTTTTTTTTTTTTTTTTTTTTCTAAGTGTCCGATCGAGAGAAGGAAAAAGAGGTGATTTTTAGCCTCTCTCGATTTTGTACTTAGAAAAAATCCAAATTTTTTTTTTTTTTTTTCCCCTGTTTTTTTTCTAAGTGTCTGATCGAGAGAAGGAAAAAGAGGTGATTTTTAGCCTCTCTCGATTTTGTACTTACAAAAAATCCAATTTTTTTTTTTTTTTTTTTTTTTTTTTTCTAAGTGTCCGATCGAGAGAAGGAAAAAGAGGTGATTTTTAGCCTCTCTCGATTTTGTACTTAGAAAAAATCCAAATTTTTTTTTTTTTTTTTTCCGTTTTTTTTCTAAGTGTCTGATCGAGAGAAGGTAAAAGAGGTGATTTTTAGCCTCTCTCGATTTTGTACTTAGAAAAAATCCAAATTTTTTTTTTTTTTTTTTTTTTTTCTAAGTGTCCGATCGAGAGAAGGAAAAAGAGGTGATTTTTAGCCTCTCTCGATTTTGTACTTAGAAAAAATCCAAATTTTTTTTTTTTTTTTTCCGTTTTTTTTCTAAGTGTCTGATCGAGAGAAGGAAAAAGAGGTGATTTTTAGCCTCTCTCGATTTTGTACTTAGAAAAAATCCAAATTTTTTTTTTTTTTTTTCCGTTTTTTTTCTAAGTGTCTGATCGAGAGAAGGAAAAAGAGGTGATTTTTAGCCTCTCTCAATTTTGTACTTAGAAAAAATCCAATTTTTTTTTTTTTTTTTCTCTCCGTTTTTTTTCTAAGTGTCTGATCGAGAGAAGGAAAAAGAGGTGATTTTTAGCCTCTCTCGATTTTGTACTTAGAAAAAATCCAAATTTTTTTTTTTTTTCTTTTTTTTTCTAAGTGTCCGATCGAGAGAAGGAAAAAGAGGTGATTTTTAGCCTCTCTCGATTTTGTACTTAGAAAAAATCCAAATTTTTTTTTTTTTTTTTTCCGTTTTTTTTCTAAGTGTCTGATCGAGAGAAGGAAAAAGAGGTGATTTTTAGCCTCTCTCGATTTTGTACTTAGAAAAAATCCAATTTTTTTTTTTTTTTTTCTGTTTTTTTTCTTAGTGTCTGATCGAGAAAAGGAAAAAGAGGTGATTTTTAGCCTCTCTCGATTTTGTACTTAGAAAAAATCCAATTTTTTTTTTTTTTTTTTTCCGTTTTTTTTCTAAGTGTCTGATCGAGAGAAGGAAAAAGAGGTGATTTTTAGCCTCTCTCGATTTTGTACTTAGAAAAAATCCAAATTTTTTTTTTTTTTTTTTTTTTTTTTCTAAGTGTCCGATCGAGAGAAGGAAAAAGAGGTGATTTTTAGCCTCTCTCGATTTTGTACTTAGAAAAAATCCAAATTTATTTATTTTTATTTTTTTTTTTCTAAGTGTCCGATCGAGAGAAGGAAAAAGAGGTGATTTTTAGCCTCTCTCGATTTTGTACTTAGAAAAAATCCAATTTTTTTTTTTTTTTTTTCCCGTTTTTTTTCTAAGTGTCTGATCGAGAGAAGGAAAAAGAGGTGATTTTTAGCCTCTCTCGATTTTGTACTTAGAAAAAATCCAAATTTTTTTTTTTTTTTTTTTTTTTTTTCTAAGTGTCCGATCGAGAGAAGGAAAAAGAGGTGATTTTTAGCCTCTCTCGATTTTGTACTTAGAAAAAAATCCAAATTTTTTTTTTTTTTTTTTCCGTTTTTTTTCTAAGTGTCTGATCGAGAGAAGGAAAAAGAGGTGATTTTTAGCCTCTCTCGATTTTGTACTTAGAAAAAATCCAAATTTTTTTTTTTTTTTTTTTTTTTTTTTCTAAGTGTCCGATCGAGAGAAGGAAAAAGAGGTGATTTTTAGCCTCTCTCGATTTTGTACTTAGAAAAAATCCAAATTTTTTTTTTTTTTTTTCCGTTTTTTTTCTAAGTGTCTGATCGAGAGAAGGAAAAAGAGGTGATTTTTAGCCTCTCTCGATTTTGTACTTAGAAAAAATCCAAATTTTTTTTTTTTTTTTTTTTTTTTCTAAGTGTCCGATCGAGAGAAGGAAAAAGAGGTGATTTTTAGCCTCTCTCGATTTTGTACTTAGAAAAAAATCCAAATTTTTTTTTTTTTTTTCCCGTTTTTTTTCTAAGTGTCTGATCGAGAGAAGGAAAAAGAGGTGATTTTTAGCCTCTCTCGATTTTGTACTTAGAAAAAATCCAAATTTTTTTTTTTTTTTTTTTTTTCTAAGTGTCCGATCGAGAGAAGGAAAAAGAGGTGATTTTTAGCCTCTCTCGATTTTGTACTTAGAAAAAATCCAAATTTTTTTTTTTTTTTTTTCCGTTTTTTTTCTAAGTGTCTGATCGAGAGAAGGAAAAAGAGGTGATTTTTAGCCTCTCTCGATTTTGTACTTAGAAAAAATCCAATTTTTTTTTTTTTTTTTTCGGTTTTTTTTCTAAGTGTCTGATCGAGAGAAGGAAAAAGAGGTGATTTTTAGCCTCTCTCGATTTTGTACTTTGAAAAAATCCAATTTTTTTTTTTTTTTTTTTTCCGTTTTTTTTCTAAGTGTCTGATCGAGAGAAGGAAAAAGAGGTGATTTTTAGCCTCTCTCGATTTTGTACTTAGAAAAAATCCAAATTTTTTTTTTTTTTTTTTTTTTCTAAGTGTCCGATCGAGAGAAGGAAAAAGAGGTGATTTTTAGCCTCTCTCGATTTTGTACTTAGAAAAAATCCCAATTTTTTTTTTTTTTTTTCCGTTTTTTTTCTAAGTGTCTGATCGAGAGAAGGAAAAAGAGGTGATTTTTAGCCTCTCTCGATTTTGTACTTAGAAAAAATCCAATTTTTTTTTTTTTTTTTTTTTTTTTCTAAGTGTCCGATCGAGAGAAGGAAAAAGAGGTGATTTTTAGCCTCTCTCGATTTTGTACTTAGAAAAAAATCCAATTTTTTTTTTTTTTTTCCGTTTTTTTCTAAGTGTCTGATCGAGAGAAGGAAAAAAGAGGTGATTTTTAGCCTCTCTCGATTTTGTACTTAGAAAAAATCCAAATTTTTTTTTTTTTTTTTCCGTTTTTTTTCTAAGTGTCTGATCGAGAGAAGGAAAAAGAGGTGATTTTTAGCCTCTCTCGATTTTGTACTTAGAAAAAATCCAATTTTTTTTTTTTTTTTTTTTTTTTCTAAGTGTCCGATCGAGAGAAGGAAAAAGAGGTGATTTTTAGCCTCTCTCGATTTTGTACTTAGAAAAAATCAAATTTTTTTTTTTTTTTTTTTTTTTTTCTAAGTGTCCGATCGAGAGAAGGAAAAAGAGGTGATTTTTAGCCTCTCTCGATTTTGTCCTTAGAAAAAATCCAAATTTTATTTTATTTTTTTTCCGGTTTTTTTCTAAGTGTCTGATCGAGAGAAGGAAAAAGAGGTGATTTTTAGCCTCTCTCGATTTTGTACTTAGAAAAAATCCAAATTTTTTTTTTTTTTTTTTTTTTTTTCTAAGTGTCCGATCGAGAGAAGGAAAAAGAGGTGATTTTTAGCCTCTCTCGATTTTGTACTTAGAAAAAAATCCAAATTTTTATTTTTTTTTTTTCCGTTTTTTTTCTAAGTGTCTGATCGAGAGAAGGAAAAAGAGGTGATTTTTAGCCTCTCTCGATTTTGTACTTAGAAAAAATCCAAATTTTTTTTTTTTTTTTTTTTTTTTCTAAGTGTCCGATCGAGAGAAGGAAAAAGAGGTGATTTTTAGCCTCTCTCGATTTTGTACTTAGAAAAAATCCAAATTTTTTTTTTTTTTTTTTTTTTTTCTAAGTGTCCGATCGAGAGAAGGAAAAAGAGGTGATTTTTAGCCTCTCTCGATTTTGTACTTAGAAAAAATCCAATTTTTTTTTTTTTTTTTTCCGTTTTTTTTCTAAGTGTCTGATCGAGAGAAGGAAAAAGAGGTGATTTTTAGCCTCTCTCGATTTTGTACTTAGAAAAAATCCCAATTTTTTTTTTTTTTTTCTTTTTTTTTCTAAGTGTCTGATCGAGAGAAGGAAAAAGAGGTGATTTTTAGCCTCTCTCGATTTTGTACTTAGAAAAAATCCAAATTTTTTTTTTTTTTTTTTTTTTCTAAGTGTCCGATCGAGAGAAGGAAAAAGAGGTGATTTTTAGCCTCTCTCGATTTTGTACTTAGAAAAAATCCAAATTTTTTTTTTTTTTTTTTTCCGTTTTTTTTCTAAGTGTCTGATCGAGAGAAGGAAAAAGAGGTGATTTTTAGCCTCTCTCGATTTTGTACTTAGAAAAAATCCAAATTTTTTTTCTTTTTTTCTTTTTTTTTCTAAGTGTCCGATCGAGAGAAGGAAAAAGAGGTGATTTTTAGCCTCTCTCGATTTTGTACTTAGAAAAAAATCCAAATTTTTTTTTTTTTTTTTCCGTTTTTTTTCTAAGTGTCTGATCGAGAGAAGGAAAAAGAGGTGATTTTTAGCCTCTCTCGATTTTGTACTTAGAAAAAATCCCAATTTTTTTTTTTTTTTTTTTTTTTTTTCTAAGTGTCCGATCGAGAGAAGGAAAAAGAGGTGATTTTTAGCCTCTCTCGATTTTGTACTTAGAAAAAATCCAAATTTTTTTTTTTATTTTTTTTTTCTAAGTGTCCGATCGAGAGAAGGAAAAAGAGGTGATTTTTAGCCTCTCTCGATTTTGTACTTAGAAGAAAATCCAAATTTTTTTTTTTTTTTTTTCCGTTTTTTTTGTAAGTGTCTGATCGAGAGAAGGAAAAAGAGGTGATTTTTAGCCTCTCTCGATTTTGTACTTAGAAAAAATCCAAATTTTTTTTTTTTTTTTTTCCGTTTTTTTTCTAAGTGTCTGATCGAGAGAAGGAAAAAGAGGTGATTTTTAGCCTCTCTCGATTTTGTACTTAGAAAAAATCCAATTTTTTTTTTTTTTTTTTCCGTTTTTTTTCTAAGTGTCTGATCGAGAGAAGGAAAAAGAGGTGATTTTTAGCCTCTCTCGATTTTGTACTTAGAAAAAATCCAAATTTTTTTTTTTTTTTTTTTTTTTTTTTTCTAATGTCCGATCGAGAGAAGGAAAAAGAGGTGATTTTTAGCCTCTCTCGATTTTGTACTTAGAAAAAATCCAAATTTTTTTTTTTTTTTTTTCCGTTTTTTTTGTAAGTGTCTGATCGAGAGAAGGAAAAAGAGGTGATTTTTAGCCTCTCTCGATTTTGTACTTAGAAAAAATCCAAATTTTTTTTTTTTTTTTTTTTTTTTTCTAAGTGTCCGATCGAGAGAAGGAAAAAGAGGTGATTTTTAGCCTCTCTCGATTTTGTACTTAGAAAAAATCCAAATTTTATTTTATTTTTTTTCCGGTTTTTTTCTAAGTGTCTGATCGAGAGAAGGAAAAAGAGGTGATTTTTAGCCTCTCTCGATTTTGTACTTAGAAAAAATCCAAATTTTTTTTTTTTTTTTTTTTTTTTCTAAGTGTCCGATCGAGAGAAGGAAAAAGAGGTGATTTTTAGCCTCTCTCGATTTTGTACTTAGAAAAAATCCAAATTTTTTTTTTTTTTTTTTTTTTTTTCTAAGTGTCCGATCGAGAGAAGGAAAAAGAGGTGATTTTTAGCCTCTCTCGATTTTGTACTTAGAAAAAATCCAAATTTTTTTTTTTTTTTTTCCCGTTTTTTTTCTAAGTGTCTGATCGAGAGAAGGAAAAAGAGGTGATTTTTAGCCTCTCTCGATTTTGTACTTACAAAAAATCCAATTTTTTTTTTTTTTTTTTTCCGTTTTTTTTCTAAGTGTCTGATCGAGAAAAGGAAAAATAGGTGATTTTTAGCCTCTCTCGATTTTGTACTTAGAAAAAATCCAATTTTTTTTTTTTTTTTTTTCCGTTTTTTTTCTAAGTGTCTGATCGAGAGAAGGAAAAAGAGGTGATTTTTAGCCACTCTCGATTTTGTACTTAGAAAAAATCCAAATTTATTTTTTTTTTTTTTCCGTTTTTTTTCTAAGTGTCTGATCGAGAGAAGGAAAAAGAGGTGATTTTTAGCCACTCTCGATTTTGTACTTAGAAAAAATCCAAATTTTTTTTTTTTTTTTTTCCGTTTTTTTTCTAAGTGTCTGATCGAGAGAAGGAAAAAGAGGTGATTTTTAGCCTCTCTCGATTTTGTACTTAGAAAAAATCCATTTTTTTTTTTTTTTTTTCATTTTTTTTCTAAGTGTCTGATCGAGAGAAGGAAAAAGAGGTGATTTTTAGCCTCTCTCGATTTTGTACTTAGAAAAAATCCAAATTTTTTTTTTTTTTTTTTCCGTTTTTTTTCTAAGTGTCTGATCGAGAAAAGGAAAAAGAGGTGATTTTTAGCCTCTCTCGATTTTGTACTTAGAAAAAATCCAAATTTTTTTTTTTTTTTTTTCCGTTTTTTTTCTAAGTGTCTGATCGAGAGAAGGAAAAAGAGGTGATTTTTAGCCACTCTCGATTTTGTACTTAGAAAAAATCCAATTTTTTTTTTTTTTTTTCATTTTTTTTTCTAAGTGTCTGATCGAGAGAAGGAAAAAGAGGTGATTTTTAGCCACTCTCGATTTTGTACTTAGAAAAAATCCAAATTTTTTTTTTTTTTTTTCCGTTTTTTTTCTAAGTGTCTGATCGACAGAAGGAAAAAGAGGTGATTTTTAGCCACTCTCGATTTTGTACTTAGAAAAAATCCAAATTTTTTTTTTTTTTTTTCCGTTTTTTTTCTAAGTGTCTGATCGAGAGAAGGAAAAAGAGGTGATTTTTAGCCTCTCTCGATTTTGTACTTAGAAAAAATCCAAATTTTTTTTTTTTTTTTTTCCGTTTTTTTTCTAAGTGTCTGATCGAGAGAAGGAAAAAGAGGTGATTTTTAGCCTCTCTCGATTTTGTACTTAGAAAAAATCCAAATTTTTTTTTTTTTTTTTCCGTTTTTTTTCTAAGTGTCTGATCGAGAAAAGGAAAAAGAGGTGATTTTTAGCCTCTCTCGATTTTGTACTTAGAAAAAATCCAAATTTTTTATTTTTTTTTTTCCGTTTTTTTTCTAAGTGTCTGATCGAGAGAAGGAAAAAGAGGTGATTTTTAGCCTCTCTCGATTTTGTACTTAGAAAAAATCCAAATTTTTTTTTTTTTTTTTTCCGTTTTTTTTCTAAGTGTCTGATCGAGAAAAGGAAAAAGAGGTGATTTTTAGCCTCTCTCGATTTTGTACTTAGAAAAAATCCAAATTTTTTATTTTTTTTTTTCCGTTTTTTTTCTAAGTGTCTGATCGAGAAAAGGAAAAAGAGGTGATTTTTAGCCTCTCTCGATTTTGTACTTAGAAAAAATCCAAATTTTTTTTTTTTTTTTCCGTTTTTTTTCTAAGTGTCTGATCGAGAGAAGGAAAAAGAGGTGAATTTTAGCCACTCTCGATTTTGTACTTAGAAAAAATCCAAATTTTTTTTTTTTTTTTTTCCGTTTTTTTTCTAAGTGTCTGATCGAGAGAAGGAAAAAGAGGTGATTTTTAGCCTCTCTCGATTTTGTACTTAGAAAAAATCCAATTTTTTTTTTTTTTTTTTCCGTTTTTTTTCTAAGTGTCTGATCGAGAGAAGGAAAAAGAGGTGATTTTTAGCCTCTCTCGATTTTGTACTTAGAAAAAATCCAAATTTTTTTTTTTTTTTTTTCCGTTTTTTTTCTAAGTGTCTGATGGAGAAAAGGAAAAAGAGGTGATTTTTAGCCTCTCTCGATTTTGTACTTAGAAAAAATCCAAATTTTTTATTTTTTTTTTTCCGTTTTTTTTCTAAGTGTCTGATCGAGAGAAGGAAAAAGAGGTGATTTTTAGCCTCTCTCGATTTTGTACTTAGAAAAAATCCAAATTTTTTATTTTTTTTTTTCCGTTTTTTTTCTAAGTGTCTGATCGAGAAAAGGAAAAAGAGGTGATTTTTAGCCTCTCTCGATTTTGTACTTAGAAAAAATCCAAATTTTTTTTTTTTTTTTTCCGTTTTTTTTCTAAGTGTCTGATCGAGAGAAGGAAAAAGAGGTGATTTTTAGCCTCTCTCGATTTTGTACTTAGAAAAAATCCAAATTTTTTTTTTTTTTTTTTTCCGTTTTTTTTCTAAGTGTCTGATCGAGAAAAGGAAAAAGAGGTGATTTTTAGCCTCTCTCGATTTTGTACTTAGAAAAAATCCAAATTTTTTATTTTTTTTTTCCCGTTTTTTTTCTAAGTGTCTGATCGAGAGAAGGAAAAAGAGGTGATTTTTAGCCTCTCTCGATTTTGTACTTAGAAAAAATCCAAATTTTTTTTTTTTTTTTTTCCGTTTTTTTTCTAAGTGTCTGATCGAGAGAAGGAAAAAGAGGTGATTTTTAGCCACTCTCGATTTTGTACTTAGAAAAAATCCAAATTTTTTTTTTTTTTTTTCCGTTTTTTTTCTAAGTGTCTGATCGAGAGAAGGAAAAAGAGGTGATTTTTAGCCTCTCTCGATTTTGTACTTAGAAAAAATCCAATTTTTTTTTTTTTTTTTTTCCGTTTTTTTTCTAAGTGTCTGATCGAGAGAAGGAAAAAGAGGTGATTTTTAGCCTCTCTCGATTTTGTACTTTGAAAAAATCCAATTTTTTTTTTTTTTTTTTTTCCGTTTTTTTTCTAAGTGTCTGATCGAGAGAAGGAAAAAGAGGTGATTTTTAGCCTCTCTCGATTTTGTACTTAGAAAAAATCCAAATTTTTTTTTTTTTTTTTTTTTTCTAAGTGTCCGATCGAGAGAAGGAAAAAGAGGTGATTTTTAGCCTCTCTCGATTTTGTACTTAGAAAAAATCCCAATTTTTTTTTTTTTTTTTCCGTTTTTTTTCTAAGTGTCTGATCGAGAGAAGGAAAAAGAGGTGATTTTTAGCCTCTCTCGATTTTGTACTTAGAAAAAATCCAATTTTTTTTTTTTTTTTTTTTTTTTTCTAAGTGTCCGATCGAGAGAAGGAAAAAGAGGTGATTTTTAGCCTCTCTCGATTTTGTACTTAGAAAAAAATCCAAATTTTTTTTTTTTTTTTTCCGTTTTTTTTCTAAGTGTCTGATCGAGAGAAGGAAAAAGAGGTGATTTTTAGCCTCTCTCGATTTTGTACTTAGAAAAAATCCAAATTTTTTTTTTTTTTTTTCCGTTTTTTTTCTAAGTGTCTGATCGAGAGAAGGAAAAAGAGGTGATTTTTAGCCTCTCTCGATTTTGTACTTAGAAAAAATCCAATTTTTTTTTTTTTTTTTTTTTTTTTTCTAAGTGTCCGATCGAGAGAAGGAAAAAGAGGTGATTTTTAGCCTCTCTCGATTTTGTACTTAGAAAAAATCCAAATTTTTTTTTTTTTTTTCCGTTTTTTTTGTAAGTGTCTGATCGAGAGAAGGAAAAAGAGGTGATTTTTAGCCTCTCTCGATTTTGTACTAAGAAAAAATCCAAATTTTTTTTTTTTTTTTTTTTTTTTTTTTCTAAGTGTCCGATCGAGAGAAGGAAAAAGAGGTGATTTTTAGCCTCTCTCGATTTTGTACTTAGAAAAAATCCAAATTTTTTTTTTTTTTTTTTTCCGTTTTTTTTCTAAGTGTCTGATCGAGAGAAGGAAAAAGAGGTGATTTTTAGCCTCTCTCGATTTTGTACTTAGAAAAAATCCAAATTTTTTTTTTTTTTTTTTTTTTTTTCTAAGTGTCCGATCGAGAGAAGGAAAAAGAGGTGATTTTTAGCCTCTCTCGATTTTGTCCTTAGAAAAAATCCAAATTTTATTTTATTTTTTTTCCGGTTTTTTTCTAAGTGTCTGATCGAGAGAAGGAAAAAGAGGTGATTTTTAGCCTCTCTCGATTTTGTACTTAGAAAAAATCCAAATTTTTTTTTTTTTTTTTTTTTTTTTCTAAGTGTCCGATCGAGAGAAGGAAAAAGAGGTGATTTTTAGCCTCTCTCGATTTTGTACTTAGAAAAAAATCCAAATTTTTATTTTTTTTTTTTCCGTTTTTTTTCTAAGTGTCTGATCGAGAGAAGGAAAAAGAGGTGATTTTTAGCCTCTCTCGATTTTGTACTTAGAAAAAATCCAAATTTTTTTTTTTTTTTTTTTTTTTTCTAAGTGTCCGATCGAGAGAAGGAAAAAGAGGTGATTTTTAGCCTCTCTCGATTTTGTACTTAGAAAAAATCCAAATTTTTTTTTTTTTTTTTTCCGTTTTTTTTCTAAGTGTCTGATCGAGAGAAGGAAAAAGAGGTGATTTTTAGCCTCTCTCGATTTTGTACTTAGAAAAAATCCCAATTTTTTTTTTTTTTTTCTTTTTTTTTCTAAGTGTCTGATCGAGAGAAGGAAAAAGAGGTGATTTTTAGCCTCTCTCGATTTTGTACTTAGAAAAAAATCCAAATTTTTTTTTTTTTTTTTTTTTTCTAAGTGTCCGATCGAGAGAAGGAAAAAGAGGTGATTTTTAGCCTCTCTCGATTTTGTACTTAGAAAAAATCCAAATTTTTTTTTTTTTTTTTTCCGTTTTTTTTCTAAGTGTCTGATCGAGAGAAGGAAAAAGAGGTGATTTTTAGCCTCTCTCGATTTTGTACTTAGAAAAAATCCAAATTTTTTTTCTTTTTTTCTTTTTTTTTCTAAGTGTCCGATCGAGAGAAGGAAAAAGAGGTGATTTTTAGCCTCTCTCGATTTTGTACTTAGAAAAAAATCCAAATTTTTTTTTTTTTTTTTCCGTTTTTTTTCTAAGTGTCTGATCGAGAGAAGGAAAAAGAGGTGATTTTTAGCCTCTCTCGATTTTGTACTTAGAAAAAATCCAAATTTTTTTTTTTTTTTTTTTTTTTTTTCTAAGTGTCCGATCGAGAGAAGGAAAAAGAGGTGATTTTTAGCCTCTCTCGATTTTGTACTTAGAAAAAATCCAAATTTTTTTTTTTATTTTTTTTTTTCTAAGTGTCCGATCGAGAGAAGGAAAAAGAGGTGATTTTTAGCCTCTCTCGATTTTGTACTTAGAAGAAAATCCAAATTTTTTTTTTTTTTTTTTCCGTTTTTTTTGTAAGTGTCTGATCGAGAGAAGGAAAAAGAGGTGATTTTTAGCCTCTCTCGATTTTGTACTTAGAAAAAATCCAAATTTTTTTTTTTTTTTTTTCCGTTTTTTTTCTAAGTGTCTGATCGAGAGAAGGAAAAAGAGGTGATTTTTAGCCTCTCTCGATTTTGTACTTAGAAAAAATCCAATTTTTTTTTTTTTTTTTTCCGTTTTTTTTCTAAGTGTCTGATCGAGAGAAGGAAAAAGAGGTGATTTTTAGCCTCTCTCGATTTTGTACTTAGAAAAAATCCAAATTTTTTTTTTTTTTTTTTTTTTTTTTTCTAATGTCCGATCGAGAGAAGGAAAAAGAGGTGATTTTTAGCCTCTCTCGATTTTGTACTTAGAAAAAATCCAAATTTTTTTTTTTTTTTTTTCCGTTTTTTTTGTAAGTGTCTGATCGAGAGAAGGAAAAAGAGGTGATTTTTAGCCTCTCTCGATTTTGTACTTAGAAAAAATCCAAATTTTTTTTTTTTTTTTTTTTTTTTTCTAAGTGTCCGATCGAGAGAAGGAAAAAGAGGTGATTTTTAGCCTCTCTCGATTTTGTACTTAGAAAAAATCCAAATTTTATTTTATTTTTTTTCCGGTTTTTTTCTAAGTGTCTGATCGAGAGAAGGAAAAAGAGGTGATTTTTAGCCTCTCTCGATTTTGTACTTAGAAAAAATCCAAATTTTTATTTTATTTTTTTTTTTTTCTAAGTGTCCGATCGAGAGAAGGAAAAAGAGGTGATTTTTAGCCTCTCTCGATTTTGTACTTAGAAAAAATCCAAATTTTTTTTTTTTTTTTTTTTTTTTCTAAGTGTCCGATCGAGAGAAGGAAAAAGAGGTGATTTTTAGCCTCTCTCGATTTTGTACTTAGAAAAAATCCAAATTTTTTTTTTTTTTTTTCCCGTTTTTTTTCTAAGTGTCTGATCGAGAGAAGGAAAAAGAGGTGATTTTTAGCCTCTCTCGATTTTGTACTTACAAAAAATCCAATTTTTTTTTTTTTTTTTTTCCGTTTTTTTTCTAAGTGTCTGATCGAGAAAAGGAAAAATAGGTGATTTTTAGCCTCTCTCGATTTTGTACTTAGAAAAAATCCAATTTTTTTTTTTTTTTTTTTCCGTTTTTTTTCTAAGTGTCTGATCGAGAGAAGGAAAAAGAGGTGATTTTTAGCCACTCTCGATTTTGTACTTAGAAAAAATCCAAATTTATTTTTTTTTTTTTTCCGTTTTTTTTCTAAGTGTCTGATCGAGAGAAGGAAAAAGAGGTGATTTTTAGCCACTCTCGATTTTGTACTTAGAAAAAATCCAAATTTTTTTTTTTTTTTTTTCCGTTTTTTTTCTAAGTGTCTGATCGAGAGAAGGAAAAAGAGGTGATTTTTAGCCTCTCTCGATTTTGTACTTAGAAAAAATCCATTTTTTTTTTTTTTTTTTCATTTTTTTTTCTAAGTGTCTGATCGAGAGAAGGAAAAAGAGGTGATTTTTAGCCTCTCTCGATTTTGTACTTAGAAAAAATCCAAATTTTTTTTTTTTTTTTTTCCGTTTTTTTTCTAAGTGTCTGATCGAGAAAAGGAAAAAGAGGTGATTTTTAGCCTCTCTCGATTTTGTACTTAGAAAAAATCCAAATTTTTTATTTTTTTTTTTCCGTTTTTTTTCTAAGTGTCTGATCGAGAGAAGGAAAAAGAGGTGATTTTTAGCCACTCTCGATTTTGTACTTAGAAAAAATCCAATTTTTTTTTTTTTTTTTTCATTTTTTTTTCTAAGTGTCTGATCGAGAGAAGGAAAAAGAGGTGATTTTTAGCCACTCTCGATTTTGTACTTAGAAAAAATCCAAATTTTTTTTTTTTTTTTTTCCGTTTTTTTTCTAAGTGTCTGATCGACAGAAGGAAAAAGAGGTGATTTTTAGCCACTCTCGATTTTGTACTTAGAAAAAATCCAAATTTTTTTTTTTTTTTTTCCGTTTTTTTTCTAAGTGTCTGATCGAGAGAAGGAAAAAGAGGTGATTTTTAGCCTCTCTCGATTTTGTACTTAGAAAAAATCCAAATTTTTTTTTTTTTTTTTTCCGTTTTTTTTCTAAGTGTCTGATCGAGAGAAGGAAAAAGAGGTGATTTTTAGCCTCTCTCGATTTTGTACTTAGAAAAAATCCAAATTTTTTTTTTTTTTTTTTCCGTTTTTTTTCTAAGTGTCTGATCGAGAGAAGGAAAAAGAGGTGATTTTTAGCCTCTCTCGATTTTGTACTTAGAAAAAATCCAAATTTTTTATTTTTTTTTTTCCGTTTTTTTTCTAAGTGTCTGATCGAGAAAAGGAAAAAGAGGTGATTTTTAGCCTCTCTCGATTTTGTACTTAGAAAAAATCCAAATTTTTTATTTTTTTTTTTCCGTTTTTTTTCTAAGTGTCTGATCGAGAAAAGGAAAAAGAGGTGATTTTTAGCCTCTCTCGATTTTGTACTTAGAAAAAATCCAAATTTTTTTTTTTTTTTTTCCGTTTTTTTTCTAAGTGTCTGATCGAGAGAAGGAAAAAGAGGTGATTTTTAGCCACTCTCGATTTTGTACTTAGAAAAAATCCAAATTTTTTTTTTTTTTTTTTCCGTTTTTTTTCTAAGTGTCTGATCGAGAGAAGGAAAAAGAGGTGATTTTTAGCCTCTCTCGATTTTGTACTTAGAAAAAATCCAATTTTTTTTTTTTTTTTTTCCGTTTTTTTTCTAAGTGTCTGATCGAGAGAAGGAAAAAGAGGTGATTTTTAGCCTCTCTCGATTTTGTACTTAGAAAAAATCCAAATTTTTTTTTTTTTTTTTCCGTTTTTTTTCTAAGTGTCTGATGGAGAAAAGGAAAAAGAGGTGATTTTTAGCCTCTCTCGATTTTGTACTTAGAAAAAATCCAAATTTTTTATTTTTTTTTTTTCCGTTTTTTTTCTAAGTGTCTGATCGAGAGAAGGAAAAAGAGGTGATTTTTAGCCTCTCTCGATTTTGTACTTAGAAAAAATCCAAATTTTTTATTTTTTTTTTTCCGTTTTTTTTCTAAGTGTCTGATCGAGAAAAGGAAAAAGAGGTGATTTTTAGCCTCTCTCGATTTTGTACTTAGAAAAAATCCAAATTTTTTATTTTTTTTTTTCCGTTTTTTTTCTAAGTGTCTGATCGAGAGAAGGAAAAAGAGGTGATTTTTAGCCTCTCTCGATTTTGTACTTAGAAAAAATCCAAATTTTTTTTTTTTTTTTTTTCCGTTTTTTTTCTAAGTGTCTGATCGAGAAAAGGAAAAAGAGGTGATTTTTAGCCTCTCTCGATTTTGTACTTAGAAAAAATCCAAATTTTTTATTTTTTTTTTTCCGTTTTTTTTCTAAGTGTCTGATCGAGAGAAGGAAAAAGAGGTGATTTTTAGCCTCTCTCGATTTTGTACTTAGAAAAATCCAAATTTTTTTTTTTTTTTTTTCCGTTTTTTTTCTAAGTGTCTGATCGAGAGAAGGAAAAAGAGGTGATTTTTAGCCACTCTCGATTTTGTACTTAGAAAAAATCCAAATTTTTTTTTTTTTTTTTCCGTTTTTTTTCTAAGTGTCTGATCGAGAGAAGGAAAAAGAGGTGATTTTTAGCCTCTCTCGATTTTGTACTTAGAAAAAATCCAATTTTTTTTTTTTTTTTCCGTTTTTTTTGTAAGTGTCTGATCGAGAGAAGGAAAAAGAGGTGATTTTTAGCCTCTCTCGATTTTGTACTTAGAAAAAATCCAAATTTTTTTTTTTTTTTTTTTCCGTTTTTTTTCTAAGTGTCTGATGGAGAAAAGGAAAAAGAGGTGATTTTTAGCCTCTCTCGATTTTGTACTTAGAAAAAATCCAAATTTTTTATTTTTTTTTTTCCGTTTTTTTTCTAAGTGTCTGATCGAGAGAAGGAAAAAGAGGTGATTTTTAGCCTCTCTCGATTTTGTACTTAGAAAAAATCCAAATTTTTTATTTTTTTTTTTCCGTTTTTTTTCTAAGTGTCTGATCGAGAAAAGGAAAAAGAGGTGATTTTTAGCCTCTCTCGATTTTGTACTTAGAAAAAATCCAAATTTTTTTTTTTTTTTTTTCCGTTTTTTTTCTAAGTGTCTGATCGAGAGAAGGAAAAAGAGGTGATTTTTAGCCACTCTCGATTTTGTACTTAGAAAAAATCCAAATTTTTTTTTTTTTTTTTCCGTTTTTTTTCTAAGTGTCTGATCGAGAGAAGGAAAAAGAGGTGATTTTTAGCCTCTCTCGATTTTGTACTTAGAAAAAATCCAATTTTTTTTTTTTTTTTTTTCCGTTTTTTTTGTAAGTGTCTGATCGAGAGAAGGAAAAAGAGGTGATTTTTAGCCTCTCTCGATTTTGTACTTAGAAAAAATCCAAATTTTTATTTTTTTTTTTCCGTTTTTTTTCTAAGTGTCTGATCGAGAGAAGGAAAAAGAGGTGATTTTTAGCCACTCTCGATTTTGTACTTAGAAAAAATCCAAATTTTTTTTTTTTTTTTTCCCGTTTTTTTTCTAAGTGTCTGATCGAGAGAAGGAAAAGAGGTGATTTTTAGCCTCTCTCGATTTTGTACTTAGAAAAAATCCAAATTTTTTTTTTTTTTTTTTCCGTTTTTTTTCTAAGTGTCTGATCGAGAGAAGGAAAAAGAGGTGATTTTTAGCCACTCTCGATTTTGTACTTAGAAAAAATCCAAATTTTTTTATTTTTTTTTCATTTTTTTTTCTAAGTGTCTGATCGAGAGAAGGAAAAAGAGGTGATTTTTAGCCACTCTCGATTTTGTACTTAGAAAAAATCCAAATTTTTTTTTTTTTTTTTTTCCCGTTTTTTTTCTAAGTGTCTGATCGAGAGAAGGAAAAAGAGGTGATTTTTAGCCACTCTCGATTTTGTACTTAGAAAAAATCCAAATTTTTTTTTTTTTTTTCATTTTTTTTTCTAAGTGTCTGATCGAGAGAAGGAAAAAGAGGTGATTTTTAGCCACTCTCGATTTTGTACTTAGAAAAAATCCAAATTTTTTTTTTTTTTTTCCGTTTTTTTTCTAAGTGTCTGATCGAGAGAAGGAAAAAGAGGTGATTTTTAGCCTCTCTCGATTTTGTACTTAGAAAAAATCCAAATTTTTTTTTTTTTTTTTTCCGTTTTTTTTCTAAGTGTCTGATCGAGAAAAGGAAAAAGAGGTGATTTTTAGCCTCTCTCGATTTTGTACTTAGAAAAAATCCAAATTTTTTTTTTTTTTTTTCCGTTTTTTTTCTAAGTGTCTGATCGAGAGAAGGAAAAAGAGGTGATTTTTAGCCACTCTCGATTTTGTACTTAGAAAAAATCCAAATTTTTTTTATTTTTTTTTATTTTTTCTAAGTGTCCGATCGAGAGAAGGAAAAAGAGGTGATTTTTAGCCTCTCTCGATTTTGTACTTAGAAAATAATCCACATTTTTTTTTTTTTTTTTTCCGTTTTTTTTGTAAGTGTCTGATCGAGAGAAGGAAAAAGAGGTGATTTTTAGCCTCTCTCGATTTTGTACTTAGAAAAAATCCAAATTTTTTTTTTTTTTTTTTCCGTTTTTTTTCTAAGTGTCTGATCGAGAGAAGGAAAAAGAGGTGATTTTTAGCCTCTCTCGATTTTGTACTTAGAAAAAATCCAATTTTTTTTTTTTTTTTTTTTTTTTTTCTAAGTGTCCGATCGAGAGAAGGAAAAAGAGGTGATTTTTAGCCTCTCTCGATTTTGTACTTAGAAAAAATCCAAATTTTTTTTTTCTTTTTTTTTTTTCTAAGTGTCCGATCGAGAGAAGGAAAAAGAGGTGATTTTTAGCCTCTCTCGATTTTGTACTTAGAAAAAAATCCAATTTTTTTTTTTTTTTCTTCCGTTTTTTTTCTAAGTGTCTGATCGAGAGAAGGAAAAAGAGGTGATTTTTAGCCTCTCTCGATTTTGTACTTAGAAAAAATCCAAATTTTTTTTTTTTTTTTCCCGTTTTTTTTCTAAGTGTCTGATCGAGAGAAGGAAAAAGAGGTGATTTTTAGCCTCTCTCGATTTTGTACTTAGAAAAAATCCAAATTTTTTTTTTTTTTTTTTTTTTCTAAGTGTCCGATCGAGAGAAGGAAAAAGAGGTGATTTTTAGCCTCTCTCGATTTTGTACTTAGAAAAAATCCAAATTTTTTTTTTTTTTTTTTTTTTTTCTAAGTGTCCGATCGAGAGAAGGAAAAAGAGGTGATTTTTAGCCTCTCTCGATTTTGTACTTAGAAAAAATCCAAATTTTTTTTTTTTTTTTTCCGTTTTTTTTCTAAGTGTCTGATCGAGAGAAGGAAAAAGAGGTGATTTTTAGCCTCTCTCGATTTTGTACTTAGAAAAAATCCAAATTTTTTTTTTTTTTTCTTTTTTTTCTAAGTGTCTGATCGAGAGAAGGAAAAAGAGGTGATTTTTAGCCTCTCTCGATTTTGTACTTAGAAAAAATCCAATTTTTTTTTTTTTTTTTTTTTTTTCTAAGTGTCCGATCGAGAGAAGGAAAAAGAGGTGATTTTTAGCCTCTCTCGATTTTGTACTAAGAAAAAATCCAAATTTTTTTTTTTTTTTTTTCCGTTTTTTTTCTAAGTGTCTGATCGAGAGAAGGAAAAAGAGGTGATTTTTAGCCTCTCTCGATTCTGTACTTAGAAAAAATCCAAATTTTTTTTTTTTTTTTTCCGTTTTTTTTCTAAGTGTCTGATCGAGAGAAGGAAAAAGAGGTGATTTTAGCCTCTCTCGATTTTGTACTTAGAAAAAATCCAATTTTTTTTTTTTTTTTTTTTTTTTCTAAGTGTCCGATCGAGAGAAGGAAAAAGAGGTGATTTTTAGCCTCTCTCGATTTTGTACTTAGAAAAAATCCAAATTTTTTTTTTTTTTTTTCCCCTGTTTTTTTTCTAAGTGTCTGATCGAGAGAAGGAAAAAGAGGTGATTTTTAGCCTCTCTCGATTTTGTACTTACAAAAAATCCAATTTTTTTTTTTTTTTTTTTTTTTTTTTTCTAAGTGTCCGATCGAGAGA
>NW_026908296.1:0-26816 GCF_033978785.1 Entelurus aequoreus
GAAAAATCCAATTTTTAATTTTTTTTTTCATTTTTTTTTCTAAGTGTCTGATCGAGAGAAGAAAAAGAGGTGATTTTTAGCCACTCTCGATTTGTGTACTTAGAAAAAATCCAAATTTTTTTTTTTTTTTTTCCGTTTTTTTTCTAAGTGTCTGATCGAGAGAAGGAAAAAGAGGTGATTTTTAGCCACTCTCGATTTTGTACTTAGAAAAAATCCAAATTTTTTTTTTTTTTTTTTTCCATTTTTTTTCTAAGTGTCTGATCGAGAGAAGGAAAAAGAGGTGATTTTTAGCCTCTCTCGATTTTGACTTAGAAAAAATCCAATTTTTTTTTTTTTTTTTCATTTTTTTTCTAAGTGTCTGATCGAGAAAAGGAAAAAGAGGTGATTTTTAGCCTCTCTCGATTTTGTACTTAGAAAAAATCCAAATTTTTTTTTTTTTTTTTTCCGTTTTTTTTCTAAGTGTCTGATCGAGAGAAGGAAAAAGAGGTGATTTTTAGCCACTCTCGATTTTGTACTTAGAAAAAATCCAATTTTTTTTTTTTTTTTTTCCGTTTTTTTTTCTAAGTGTCTGATCGAGAGAAGGAAAAAGAGGTGATTTTTAGCCTCTCTCGATTTTGTACTTAGAAAAAATCCAATTTTTTTTTTTTTTTTTTCCGTTTTTTTTCTAAGTGTCTGATCGAGAGAAGCAAAAAGAGGTGATTTTTAGCCACTCTCGATTTTGTACTTAGAAAAAATCCAAATTTTTTTATTTTTTTTTTCCGTTTTTTTTCTAAGTGTCTGATCGAGAAAAGGAAAAAGAGGTGATTTTTAGCCTCTCTCGATTTTGTACTTAGAAAAAATCCAAATTTTTTTTTTTTTTTTTCCGTTTTTTTTCTAAGTGTCTGATCGAGAGAAGGAAAAAGAGGTGATTTTTAGCCACTCTCGATTTTGTACTTAGAAAAAATCCAAATTTTTTTTTTTTTTTTTCCGTTTTTTTTCTTAGTGTCTGATCGAGAGAAGGAAAAAGAGGTGATTTTTAGCCTCTCTCGATTTTGTACTTAGAAAAAATCCAATTTTTTTTTTTTTTTTTTCATTTTTTTTTCTAAGTGTCTGATCGAGAAAAGGAAAAAGAGGTGATTTTTAGCCTCTCTCGATTTTGTACTTAGAAAAAATCCAATTTTTTTTTTTTTTTTTCGTTTTTTTTCTAAGTGTCTGATCGAGAGAAGGAAAAAGAGGTGATTTTTAGCCACTCTCGATTTTGTACTTAGAAAAAATCCAAATTTTTTTTTTTTTTTTTTCCGTTTTTTTTCTAAGTGTCTGATCGAGAGAAGGAAAAAGAGGTGATTTTTAGCCTCTCTCGATTTTGTACTAAGAAAAAATCCAAATTTTTTTTTTTTTTTTTTCCGTTTTTTTTCTAAGTGTCTGATCGAGAAAAGGAAAAAGAGGTGATTTTTAGCCTCTCTCGATTTTGTACTTAGAAAAAATCCAAATTTTTTTTTTTTTTTTTCCCGTTTTTTTTCTAAGTGTCTGTCGAGAGAAGGAAAAAGAGGTGATTTTTAGCCACTCTCGATTTTGTACTTAGAAAAAATCCAATTTTTTTTTTTTTTTTTCTTTTTTTTTCTAAGTGTCTGATCGAGAGAAGAAAAAAGAGGTGATTTTTAGCCACTCTCGATTTTGTACTTAGAAAAAATCCAAATTTTTATTTTTTTTTTTTCCGTTTTTTTTCTAAGTGTCTGATCGAGAGAAGGAAAAAGAGGTGATTTTTAGCCACTCTCGATTTTGTACTTAGAAAAAATCCAAATTTTTTTTTTTTTTTTTCCGTTTTTTTTCTAAGTGTCTGATCGAGAGAAGGAAAAAGAGGTGATTTTTAGCCTCTCTCGATTTTGTACTTAGAAAAAAATCCAATTTTTTTTTTTTTTTTTCCCGTTTTTTTTCTAAGTGTCTGATCGAGAAAAGGAAAAAGAGGTGATTTTTAGCCTCTCTCGATTTTGTACTTAGAAAAAATCCAAATTTTTTTTTTTTTTTTTTTCCGTTTTTTTTCTAAGTGTCTGATCGAGAGAAGGAAAAAGAGGTGATTTTTAGCCACTCTCGATTTTGTACTTAGAAAAAATCCAAATTTTTTTTTTTTTTTTTCCGTTTTTTTTCTAAGTGTCTGATCGAGAGAAGGAAAAAGAGGTGATTTTTAGCCTCTCTCGATTTTGTACTTAGAAAAAATCCAATTTTTTTTTTTTTTTTCATTTTTTTTCTAAGTGTCTGATCGAGAAAAGGAAAAAGAGGTGATTTTTAGCCTCTCTCGATTTTGTACTTAGAAAAAATCCAAATTTTTTTTTTTTTTTTTCCGTTTTTTTTCTAAGTGTCTGATCGAGAGAAGGAAAAAGAGGTGATTTTTAGCCACTCTCGATTTTGTACTTAGAAAAAATCCAAATTTTTTTTTTTTTTTTTCCGTTTTTTTTCTAAGTGTCTGATCGAGAGAAGGAAAAAGAGGTGATTTTTAGCCTCTCTCGATTTTGTACTTAGAAAAAATCCAATTTTTTTTTTTTTTTTTTCCGTTTTTTTTCTAAGTGTCTGATCGAGAGAAGGAAAAAGAGGTGATTTTTAGCCACTCTCGATTTTGTACTTAGAAAAAATCCAAATTTTTTTTTTTTTTTTTTCCGTTTTTTTTCTAAGTGTCTGATCGAGAGAAGCAAAAAGAGGTGATTTTTAGCCACTCTCGATTTTGTACTTAGAAAAAATCCAAATTTTTTTATTTTTTTTTTCCGTTTTTTTTCTAAGTGTCTGATCGAGAAAAGGAAAAAGAGGTGATTTTTAGCCACTCTCGATTTTGTACTTAGAAAAAATCCAAATTTTTTTTTTTTTTTTTCCGTTTTTTTTCTAAGTGTCTGATCGAGAGAAGGAAAAAGAGGTGATTTTTAGCCACTCTCGATTTTGTACTTAGAAAAAATCCAAATTTTTATTTTTTTTTTTCCGTTTTTTTTCTAAGTGTCTGATTGAGAAAAGGAAAAAGAGGTGATTTTTAGCCTCTCTCGATTTTGTACTTAGAAAAAATCCAAATTTTTTTTTTTTTTTTTCATTTTTTTTTCTAAGTGTCTGATCGAGAAAAGGAAAAAGAGGTGATTTTTAGCCTCTCTCGATTTTGTACTTAGAAAAAATCCAATTTTTTTTTTTTTTTTTTCTTTTTTTTTCTAAGTGTCTGATCGAGAGAAGGAAAAAGAGGTGATTTTTAGCCACTCTCGATTTTGTACTTAGAAAAAATCCAAATTTTTTTTTTTTTTTTTTCCGTTTTTTTTCTAAGTGTCTGATCGAGAGAAGGAAAAAGAGGTGATTTTTAGCCTCTCTCGATTTTGTACTTAGAAAAAATCCAATTTTTTTTTTTTTTTTTCATTTTTTTTTCTAAGTGTCTGATCGAGAAAAGGAAAAAGAGGTGATTTTTAGCCTCTCTCGATTTTGTACTTAGAAAAAATCCAAATTTTTTTTTTTTTTTTTCCGTTTTTTTTCTAAGTGTCTGATCGAGAGAAGGAAAAAGAGGTGATTTTTAGCCACTCTCGATTTTGTACTTAGAAAAAATCCAAATTTTTTTTTTTTTTTTTCCGTTTTTTTTCTAAGTGTCTGATCGAGAGAAGGAAAAAGAGGTGATTTTTAGCCTCTCTCGATTTTGTACTTAGAAAAAATCCAATTTTTTTTTTTTTTTTTTCATTTTTTTTTCTAAGTGTCTGATCGAGAGAAGGAAAAAGAGGTGATTTTTAGCCACTCTCGATTTTGTACTTAGAAAAAATCCAAATTTTTTTTTTTTTTTTTTTCCGTTTTTTTTCTAAGTGTCTGATCGAGAGAAGGAAAAAGAGGTGATTTTTAGCCACTCTCGATTTTGTACTTAGAAAAAATCCAAATTTTTATTTTTTTTTTTTCCGTTTTTTTTCTAAGTGTCTGATCGAGAAAAGGAAAAAGAGGTGATTTTTAGCCTCTCTCGATTTTGTACTTAGAAAAAATCCAAATTTTATTTTTTTTTTTTTCCGTTTTTTTTCTAAGTGTCTGATCGAGAGAAGGAAAAAGAGGTGATTTTTAGCCTCTCTCGATTTTGTACTTAGAAAAAATCCAATTTTTTTTTTTTTTTTTTCTTTTTTTTTTCTAAGTGTCTGATCGAGAAAAGGAAAAAGAGGTGATTTTTAGCCTCTCTCGATTTTGTACTTAGAAAAAATCCAAATTTTTTTTTTTTTTTTTCCGTTTTTTTTCTAAGTGTCTGATCGAGAAAAGGAAAAAGAGGTGATTTTTAGCCTCTCTCGATTTTGTACTTAGAAAAAATCCAAATTTTATTTTTTTTTTTTCCGTTTTTTTTCTAAGTGTCTGATCGAGAGAAGGAAAAAGAGGTGATTTTTAGCCACTCTCGATTTTGTACTTAGAAAAAATCCAAATTTTTTTTTTTTTTTTTTTCCGTTTTTTTTCTAAGTGTCTGATCGAGAGAAGGAAAAAGAGGTGATTTTTAGCCTCTCTCGATTTTGTACTTAGAAAAAATCCAAATTTTTTTTTTTTTTTTTTCCGTTTTTTTTCTAAGTGTCTGATCGAGAGAAGGAAAAAGAGGTGATTTTTAGCCACTCTCGATTTTGTACTTAGAAAAAATCCAAATTTTTTTTTTTTTTTCCGTTTTTTTTCTAAGTGTCTGATCGAGAGAAGGAAAAAGAGGTGATTTTTAGCCTCTCTCGATTTTGTACTTAGAAAAAATCCAATTTTTTTTTTTTTTTTTCATTTTTTTTTCTAAGTGTCTGATCGAGAGAAGGAAAAAGAGGTGATTTTTAGCCACTCTCGATTTTGTACTTAGAAAAAATCCAAATTTTTTTTTTTTTTTTTTCCGTTTTTTTTCTAAGTGTCTGATCGAGAGAAGGAAAAAGAGGTGATTTTTAGCCTCTCTCGATTTTGTACTTAGAAAAAATCCAATTATTTTTTTTTTTTTTTCATTTTTTTTTCTAAGTGTCTGATCGAGAGAAGGAAAAAGAGGTGATTTTTAGCCACTCTCGATTTTGTACTTAGAAAAAATCCAAATTTTTTTTTTTTTTTTTCCGTTTTTTTTCTAAGTGTCTGATCGAGAGAAGGAAAAAGAGGTGATTTTTAGCCACTCTCGATTTTGTACTTAGAAAAAATCCAAATTTTTTTTTTTTTTTTTCCGTTTTTTTTCTAAGTGTCTGATCGAGAAAAGGAAAAAGAGGTGATTTTTAGCCTCTCTCGATTTTGTACTTAGAAAAAATCCAAATTTTTTTTTTTTTTTTTCCGTTTTTTTTCTAAGTGTCTGATCGAGAGAAGGAAAAAGAGGTGATTTTTAGCCACTCTCGATTTTGTACTTAGAAAAAATCCAAATTTTTTTTTTTTTTTTTTCCGTTTTTTTTCTAAGTGTCTGATCGAGAGAAGGAAAAAGAGGTGATTTTTAGCCACTCTCGATTTTGTACTTAGAAAAAATCCAAATTTTTTTTTTTTTTTTTTCCGTTTTTTTTCTAAGTGTCTTATCGAGAGAAGGAAAAAGAGGTGATTTTTAGCCACTCTCGATTTTGTACTTCGAAAAAATCCAAATTTTTTTTTTTTTTTTTTTCCGTTTTTTTTCTAAGTGTCTGATCGAGAGAAGGAAAAAGAGGTGATTTTTAGCCTCTCTCGATTTTGTACTTAGAAAAAATCCAATTTTTTTTTTTTTTTTTTCATTTTTTTTTCTAAGTGTCTGATCGAGAGAAGGAAAAAGAGGTGATTTTTAGCCACTCTCGAATTTGTACTTAGAAAAAATCCAAATTTTTTTTTTTTTTTTTCCGTTTTTTTTCTAAGTGTCTGATCGAGAGAAGGAAAAAGAGGTGATTTTTAGCCACTCTCGATTTTGTACTTAGAAAAAATCCAATTTTTTTTTTTTTTTTTTCCGTTTTTTTTCTAAGTGTCTGATCGAGAGAAGGAAAAAGAGGTGATTTTTAGCCTCTCTCGATTTTGTACTTAGAAAAAATCCAATTTTTTTTTTTTTTTTTCATTTTTTTTTCTAAGTGTCTGATCGAGAAAAGGAAAAAGAGGTGATTTTTAGCCTCTCTCGATTTTGTACTTAGAAAAAATCCAAATTTTTTTTTTTTTTTTTTCCGTTTTTTTTCTAAGTGTCTGATCGAGAGAAGGAAAAAGAGGTGATTTTTAGCCACTCTCGATTTTGTACTTAGAAAAAATCCAAATTTTTTTTTTTTTTTTTTCCTTTTTTTTTCTAAGTGTCTGATCGAGAGAAGGAAAAAGAGGTGATTTTTAGCCTCTCTCGATTTTGTACTTAGAAAAAATCCAAATTTTTTTTTTTTTTTTTTCCGTTTTTTTTCTAAGTGTCTGATCGAGAGAAGGAAAAAGAGGTGATTTTTAGCCACTCTCGATTTTGTACTTAGAAAAAATCCAAATTTTTTTTTTTTTTTTTTCCGTTTTTTTTCTAAGTGTCTGATCGAGAGAAGGAAAAAGAGGTGATTTTTAGCCTCTCTCGATTTTGTACTTAGAAAAAATCCAATTTTTTTTTTTTTTTTTTTTTTTTTTTTCTAAGTGTCTGATCGAGAGAAGGAAAAAGAGGTGATTTTTAGCCACTCTCGATTTTGTACTTAGAAAAAATCCAAATTTTTTTTATTTTTTTTCCGTTTTTTTTCTAAGTGTCTGATTGAGAGAAGGAAAAAGAGGTGATTTTTAGCCACCCTCGATTTTGTACTTAAAAAAAATCCAAATTTTTTTTTTTTTTTTTTCCGTTTTTTTTCTAAGTGTCTGATCGAGAAAAGGAAAAAGAGGTGATTTTTAGCCTCTCTCGATTTTGTACTTAGAAAAAATCCAAATTTTTTTTTTTTTTTTTTCCGTTTTTTTTCTAAGTGTCTGATCGAGAGAAGGAAAAAGAGGTGATTTTTAGCCACTCTCGATTTTGTACTTAGAAAAAATCCAAATTTATTTTTTTTTTTTTCCGTTTTTTTTCTAAGTGTCTGATCGAGAAAAGGAAAAAGAGGTGATTTTTAGCCTCTCTCGATTTTGTACTTAGAAAAAATCCAAATTTTTTTTTTTTTTTTTTCCCGTTTTTTTTCTAAGTGTCTGATCGAGAGAAGGAAAAAGAGGTGATTTTTAGCCACTCTCGATTTTGTACTTAGAAAAAATCCAAATTTTTTTTTTTTTTTTTTTCCGTTTTTTTTCTAAGTGTCTGATCGAGAGAAGGAAAAAGAGGTGATTTTTAGCCACTCTCGATTTTGTACTTAGAAAAAATCCAAATTTTTTTTTTTTTTTTTTCTGTTTTTTTTCTAAGTGTCTGATCGAGAGAAGGAAAAAGAGGTGATTTTTAGCCTCTCTCGATTTTGTACTTAGAAAAAATCCAATTTTTTATTTTTTTTTTTCATTTTTTTTTCTAAGTGTCTGATCGAGAGAAGGAAAAAGAGGTGATTTTTAGCCACTCTCGATTTTGTACTTAGAAAAAATCCAAATTTTTTTTTTTTTTTTTTCCGTTTTTTTTCTAAGTGTCTGATCGAGAGAAGGAAAAAGAGGTGATTTTTAGCCACTCTCGATTTTGTACTTAGAAAAAATCCAAATTATTATTTTTTTTTTTTCCGTTTTTTTTCTAAGTGTCTGATCGAGAGAAGGAAAAAGAGGTGATTTTTAGCCTCTCTCGATTTTGTACTTAGAAAAAATCCAATTTTTTTTTTTTTTTTTTCATTTTTTTTTCTAAGTGTCTGATCGAGAAAAGGAAAAAGAGGTGATTTTTAGCCTCTCTCGATTTTGTACTTAGAAAAAATCCAAATTTTTTTTTTTTTTTTTTCCGTTTTTTTTCTAAGTGTCTGATCGAGAGAAGGAAAAAGAGGTGATTTTTAGCCACTCTCGATTTTGTACTTAGAAAAAATCCCAATTTTTTTTTTTTTTTTTCCGTTTTTTTTCTAAGTGTCTGATCGAGAGAAGGAAAAAGAGGTGATTTTTAGCCTCTCTCGATTTTGTACTTAGAAAAAATCCAATTTTTTTTTTTTTTTTCCGTTTTTTTTCTAAGTGTCTGATCGAGAGAAGGAAAAAGAGGTGATTTTTAGCCACTCTCGATTTTGTACTTAGAAAAAATCCCAATTTTTTTTTTTTTTTTTCCGTTTTTTTTCTAAGTGTCTGATCGAGAGAAGCAAAAAGAGGTGATTTTTAGCCACTCTCGATTTTGTACTTAGAAAAAATCCAAATTTTTTTATTTTTTTTTTCCGTTTTTTTTCTAAGTGTCTGATCGAGAAAAGGAAAAAGAGGTGATTTTTAGCCTCTCTCGATTTTGTACTTAGAAAAAATCCAAATTTTTTTTTTTTTTTTTCATTTTTTTTTCTAAGTGTCTGATCGAGAGAAGGAAAAAGAGGTGATTTTTAGCCACTCTCGATTTTGTACTTAGAAAAAATCCAAATTTTTTTTTTTTTTTTTCCGTTTTTTTTCTAAGTGTCTGATCGAGAGAAGGAAAAAGAGGTGATTTTTAGCCACTCTCGATTTTGTACTTAGAAAAAATCCAAATTTTTATTTTTTTTTTTTCCGTTTTTTTTCTAAGTGTCTGATCGAGAAAAGGAAAAAGAGGTGATTTTTAGCCTCTCTCGATTTTGTACTTAGAAAAAATCCAAATTTTATTTTTTTTTTTTTCCGTTTTTTTTCTAAGTGTCTGATCGAGAGAAGGAAAAAGAGGTGATTTTTAGCCTCTCTCGATTTTGTACTTAGAAAAAATCCAATTTTTTTTTTTTTTTTTTCTTTTTTTTTTCTAAGTGTCTGATCGAGAAAAGGAAAAAGAGGTGATTTTTAGCCTCTCTCGATTTTGTACTTAGAAAAAATCCAAATTTTTTTTTTTTTTTTTTCCGTTTTTTTTCTAAGTGTCTGATCGAGAAAAGGAAAAAGAGGTGATTTTTAGCCTCTCTCGATTTTGTACTTAGAAAAAATCCAAATTTTATTTTTTTTTTTTCCGTTTTTTTTCTAAGTGTCTGATCGAGAGAAGGAAAAAGAGGTGATTTTTAGCCACTCTCGATTTTGTACTTAGAAAAAATCCAAATTTTTTTTTTTTTTTTTTTCCGTTTTTTTTTCTAAGTGTCTGATCGAGAGAAGGAAAAAGAGGTGATTTTTAGCCTCTCTCGATTTTGTACTTAGAAAAAATCCAAATTTTTTTTTTTTTTTTTTCCGTTTTTTTTCTAAGTGTCTGATCGAGAGAAGGAAAAAGAGGTGATTTTTAGCCACTCTCGATTTTGTACTTAGAAAAAATCCAAATTTTTTTTTTTTTTTCCGTTTTTTTTCTAAGTGTCTGATCGAGAGAAGGAAAAAGAGGTGATTTTTAGCCTCTCTCGATTTTGTACTTAGAAAAAATCCAATTTTTTTTTTTTTTTTCCATTTTTTTTTCTAAGTGTCTGATCGAGAGAAGGAAAAAGAGGTGATTTTTAGCCACTCTCGATTTTGTACTTAGAAAAAATCCAAATTTTTTTTTTTTTTTTTTCCGTTTTTTTTCTAAGTGTCTGATCGAGAGAAGGAAAAAGAGGTGATTTTTAGCCTCTCTCGATTTTGTACTTAGAAAAAATCCAATTATTTTTTTTTTTTTTTCATTTTTTTTTCTAAGTGTCTGATCGAGAGAAGGAAAAAGAGGTGATTTTTAGCCACTCTCGATTTTGTACTTAGAAAAAATCCAAATTTTTTTTTTTTTTTTTTCCGTTTTTTTTCTAAGTGTCTGATCGAGAGAAGGAAAAAGAGGTGATTTTTAGCCACTCTCGATTTTGTACTTAGAAAAAATCCAAATTTTTTTTTTTTTTTTTTCCGTTTTTTTTCTAAGTGTCTGATCGAGAAAAGGAAAAAGAGGTGATTTTTAGCCTCTCTCGATTTTGTACTTAGAAAAAATCCAAATTTTTTTTTTTTTTTTTCCGTTTTTTTTCTAAGTGTCTGATCGAGAGAAGGAAAAAGAGGTGATTTTTAGCCACTCTCGATTTTGTACTTAAAAAAAATCCAAATTTTTTTTTTTTTTTTTTCCGTTTTTTTTCTAAGTGTCTGATCGAGAGAAGGAAAAAGAGGTGATTTTTAGCCACTCTCGATTTTGTACTTAGAAAAAATCCAAATTTTTTTTTTTTTTTTTTCCGTTTTTTTTCTAAGTGTCTTATCGAGAGAAGGAAAAAGAGGTGATTTTTAGCCTCTCTCGATTTTGTACTTAGAAAAAATCCAATTTTTTTTTTTTTTTTTTCATTTTTTTTTCTAAGTGTCTGATCGAGAGAAGGAAAAAGAGGTGATTTTTAGCCACTCTCGAATTTGTACTTAGAAAAAATCAAAATTTTTTTTTTTTTTTTTCCGTTTTTTTTCTAAGTGTCTGATCGAGAGAAGGAAAAAGAGGTGATTTTTAGCCACTCTCGATTTTGTACTTAGAAAAAATCCAATTTTTTTTTTTTTTTTTTCCGTTTTTTTTCTAAGTGTCTGATCGAGAGAAGGAAAAAGAGGTGATTTTTAGCCTCTCTCGATTTTGTACTTAGAAAAAATCCAATTTTTTATTTTTTTTTTCATTTTTTTTTCTAAGTGTCTGATCGAGAAAAGGAAAAAGAGGTGATTTTTAGCCTCTCTCGATTTTGTACTTAGAAAAAATCCAAATTTTTTTTTTTTTTTTTCCGTTTTTTTTCTAAGTGTCTGATCGAGAGAAGGAAAAAGAGGTGATTTTTAGCCACTCTCGATTTTGTACTTAGAAAAAATCCAAATTTTTTTTTTTTTTTTTTCCGTTTTTTTTCTAAGTGTCTGATCGAGAGAAGGAAAAAGAGGTGATTTTTAGCCTCTCTCGATTTTGTACTTAGAAAAAATCCAATTTTTTTTTTTTTTTTTTTTTTTTTTTTCTAAGTGTCTGATCGAGAGAAGGAAAAAGAGGTGATTTTTAGCCACTCTCGATTTTGTACTTAGAAAAAATCCAAATTTTTTTTATTTTTTTTCCGTTTTTTTTCTAAGTGTCTGATCGAGAGAAGGAAAAAGAGGTGATTTTTAGCCACCCTCGATTTTGTACTTAAAAAAAATCCAAATTTTTTTTTTTTTTTTTTCCGTTTTTTTTCTAAGTGTCTGATCGAGAAAAGGAAAAAGAGGTGATTTTTAGCCTCTCTCGATTTTGTACTTAGAAAAAATCCAAATTTTTTTTTTTTTTTTTTCCGTTTTTTTTCTAAGTGTCTGATCGAGAGAAGGAAAAAGAGGTGATTTTTAGCCACTCTCGATTTTGTACTTAGAAAAAATCCAAATTTATTTTTTTTTTTTTCCGTTTTTTTTCTAAGTGTCTGATCGAGAAAAGGAAAAAGAGGTGATTTTTAGCCTCTCTCGATTTTGTACTTAGAAAAAATCCAAATTTTTTTTTTTTTTTTTTTCCGTTTTTTTTCTAAGTGTCTGATCGAGAGAAGGAAAAAGAGGTGATTTTTAGCCACTCTCGATTTTGTACTTAGAAAAAATCCAATTTTTTTTTTTTTTTTTTTCTGTTTTTTTTCTAAGTGTCTGATCGAGAGAAGGAAAAAGAGGTGATTTTTAGCCTCTCTCGATTTTGTACTTAGAAAAAATCCAATTTTTTATTTTTTTTTTTCATTTTTTTTTCTAAGTGTCTGATCGAGAGAAGGAAAAAGAGGTGATTTTTAGCCACTCTCGATTTTGTACTTAGAAAAAATCCAAATTTTTTTTTTTTTTTTTTCCGTTTTTTTTCTAAGTGTCTGATCGAGAGAAGGAAAAAGAGGTGATTTTTAGCCACTTTCGATTTTGTACTTAGAAAAAATCCAAATTATTATTTTTTTTTTTTCCGTTTTTTTTCTAAGTGTCTGATCGAGAGAAGGAAAAAGAGGTGATTTTTAGCCTCTCTCGATTTTGTACTTAGAAAAAATCCAATTTTTTTTTTTTTTTTTTCATTTTTTTTTCTAAGTGTCTGATCGAGAAAAGGAAAAAGAGGTGATTTTTAGCCTCTCTCGATTTTGTACTTAGAAAAAATCCAAATTTTATTTTTTTTTTTTTCCGTTTTTTTTCTAAGTGTCTGATCGAGAGAAGGAAAAAGAGGTGATTTTTAGCCTCTCTCGATTTTGTACTTAGAAAAAATCCAATTTTTTTTTTTTTTTTTTCTTTTTTTTTTCTAAGTGTCTGATCGAGAAAAGGAAAAAGAGGTGATTTTTAGCCTCTCTCGATTTTGTACTTAGAAAAAATCCAAATTTTTTTTTTTTTTTTTCCGTTTTTTTTCTAAGTGTCTGATCGAGAAAAGGAAAAAGAGGTGATTTTTAGCCTCTCTCGATTTTGTACTTAGAAAAAATCCAAATTTTATTTTTTTTTTTTCCGTTTTTTTTCTAAGTGTCTGATCGAGAGAAGGAAAAAGAGGTGATTTTTAGCCACTCTCGATTTTGTACTTAGAAAAAATCCAAATTTTTTTTTTTTTTTTTTTCCGTTTTTTTTCTAAGTGTCTGATCGAGAGAAGGAAAAAGAGGTGATTTTTAGCCTCTCTCGATTTTGTACTTAGAAAAAATCCAAATTTTTTTTTTTTTTTTTTCCGTTTTTTTTCTAAGTGTCTGATCGAGAGAAGGAAAAAGAGGTGATTTTTAGCCACTCTCGATTTTGTACTTAGAAAAAATCCAAATTTTTTTTTTTTTTTCCGTTTTTTTTCTAAGTGTCTGATCGAGAGAAGGAAAAAGAGGTGATTTTTAGCCTCTCTCGATTTTGTACTTAGAAAAAATCCAATTTTTTTTTTTTTTTTCCATTTTTTTTTCTAAGTGTCTGATCGAGAGAAGGAAAAAGAGGTGATTTTTAGCCACTCTCGATTTTGTACTTAGAAAAAATCCAAATTTTTTTTTTTTTTTTTCCGTTTTTTTTCTAAGTGTCTGATCGAGAGAAGGAAAAAGAGGTGATTTTTAGCCACTCTCGATTTTGTACTTAGAAAAAATCCAAATTTTTTTTTTTTTTTTTTTCCGTTTTTTTTCTAAGTGTCTGATCGAGAGAAGGAAAAAGAGGTGATTTTTAGCCTCTCTCGATTTTGTACTTAGAAAAAATCCAAATTTTTTTTTTTTTTTTTTCCGTTTTTTTTCTAAGTGTCTGATCGAGAGAAGGAAAAAGAGGTGATTTTTAGCCACTCTCGATTTTGTACTTAGAAAAAATCCAAATTTTTTTTTTTTTTTCCGTTTTTTTTCTAAGTGTCTGATCGAGAGAAGGAAAAAGAGGTGATTTTTAGCCTCTCTCGATTTTGTACTTAGAAAAAATCCAATTTTTTTTTTTTTTTTTCCATTTTTTTTTCTAAGTGTCTGATCGAGAGAAGGAAAAAGAGGTGATTTTTAGCCACTCTCGATTTTGTACTTAGAAAAAATCCAAATTTTTTTTTTTTTTTTTTCCGTTTTTTTTCTAAGTGTCTGATCGAGAGAAGGAAAAAGAGGTGATTTTTAGCCTCTCTCGATTTTGTACTTAGAAAAAATCCAATTATTTTTTTTTTTTTTTCATTTTTTTTTCTAAGTGTCTGATCGAGAGAAGGAAAAAGAGGTGATTTTTAGCCACTCTCGATTTTGTACTTAGAAAAAATCCAAATTTTTTTTTTTTTTTTTTCCGTTTTTTTTCTAAGTGTCTGATCGAGAGAAGGAAAAAGAGGTGATTTTTAGCCACTCTCGATTTTGTACTTAGAAAAAATCCAAATTTTTTTTTTTTTTTTTTCCGTTTTTTTTCTAAGTGTCTGATCGAGAAAAGGAAAAAGAGGTGATTTTTAGCCTCTCTCGATTTTGTACTTAGAAAAAATCCAAATTTTTTTTTTTTTTTTTCCGTTTTTTTTCTAAGTGTCTGATCGAGAGAAGGAAAAAGAGGTGATTTTTAGCCACTCTCGATTTTGTACTTAAAAAAAATCCAAATTTTTTTTTTTTTTTTTTCCGTTTTTTTTCTAAGTGTCTGATCGAGAGAAGGAAAAAGAGGTGATTTTTAGCCACTCTCGATTTTGTACTTAGAAAAAATCCAAATTTTTTTTTTTTTTTTTTCCGTTTTTTTTCTAAGTGTCTTATCGAGAGAAGGAAAAAGAGGTGATTTTTAGCCACTCTCGATTTTGTACTTCGAAAAAATCCAAATTTTTTTTTTTTTTTTTTCCGTTTTTTTTCTAAGTGTCTGATCGAGAGAAGGAAAAAGAGGTGATTTTTAGCCTCTCTCGATTTTGTACTTAGAAAAAATCCAATTTTTTTTTTTTTTTTTCATTTTTTTTTCTAAGTGTCTGATCGAGAGAAGGAAAAAGAGGTGATTTTTAGCCACTCTCGAATTTGTACTTAGAAAAAATCAAAAATTTTTTTTTTTTTTTTTCCGTTTTTTTTCTAAGTGTCTGATCGAGAGAAGGAAAAAGAGGTGATTTTTAGCCACTCTCGATTTTGTACTTAGAAAAAATCCAATTTTTTTTTTTTTTTTTTTCCGTTTTTTTTCTAAGTGTCTGATCGAGAGAAGGAAAAAGAGGTGATTTTTAGCCTCTCTCGATTTTGTACTTAGAAAAAATCCAATTTTTTTTTTTTTTTTTCATTTTTTTTTCTAAGTGTCTGATCGAGAAAAGGAAAAAGAGGTGATTTTTAGCCTCTCTCGATTTTGTACTTAGAAAAAATCCAAATTTTTTTTTTTTTTTTTCCGTTTTTTTTCTAAGTGTCTGATCGAGAGAAGGAAAAAGAGGTGATTTTTAGCCACTCTCGATTTTGTACTTAGAAAAAATCCAAATTTTTTTTTTTTTTTTTTCCGTTTTTTTTCTAAGTGTCTGATCGAGAGAAGGAAAAAGAGGTGATTTTTAGCCTCTCTCGATTTTGTACTTAGAAAAAATCCAATTTTTTTTTTTTTTTTTTTTTTTTTTTTTCTAAGTGTCTGATCGAGAGAAGGAAAAAGAGGTGATTTTTAGCCACTCTCGATTTTGTACTTAGAAAAAATCCAAATTTTTTTTATTTTTTTTCCGTTTTTTTTCTAAGTGTCTGATCGAGAGAAGGAAAAAGAGGTGATTTTTAGCCACCCTCGATTTTGTACTTAAAAAAAATCCAAATTTTTTTTTTTTTTTTTTCCGTTTTTTTTCTAAGTGTCTGATCGAGAAAAGGAAAAAGAGGTGATTTTTAGCCTCTCTCGATTTTGTACTTAGAAAAAATCCAAATTTTTTTTTTTTTTTTTTCCGTTTTTTTTCTAAGTGTCTGATCGAGAGAAGGAAAAAGAGGTGATTTTTAGCCACTCTCGATTTTGTACTTAGAAAAAATCCAAATTTATTTTTTTTTTTTTCCGTTTTTTTTCTAAGTGTCTGATCGAGAAAAGGAAAAAGAGGTGATTTTTAGCCTCTCTCGATTTTGTACTTAGAAAAAATCCAAATTTTTTTTTTTTTTTTTTCCCGTTTTTTTTCTAAGTGTCTGATCGAGAGAAGGAAAAAGAGGTGATTTTTAGCCACTCTCGATTTTGTACTTAGAAAAAATCCAAATTTTTTTTTTTTTTTTTTTCCGTTTTTTTTCTAAGTGTCTGATCGAGAGAAGGAAAAAGAAAAGAGGTGATTTTTAGCCACTCTCGATTTTGTACTTAGAAAAAATCCAATTTTTTTTTTTTTTTTTTTCTGTTTTTTTTCTAAGTGTCTGATCGAGAGAAGGAAAAAGAGGTGATTTTTAGCCTCTCTCGATTTTGTACTTAGAAAAAATCCAATTTTTTATTTTTTTTTTTCATTTTTTTTCTAAGTGTCTGATCGAGAGAAGGAAAAAGAGGTGATTTTTAGCCACTCTCGATTTTGTACTTAGAAAAAATCCAAATTTTTTTTTTTTTTTTTCCGTTTTTTTTCTAAGTGTCTGATCGAGAGAAGGAAAAAGAGGTGATTTTTAGCCACTCTCGATTTTGTACTTAGAAAAAATCCAAATTATTATTTTTTTTTTTTCCGTTTTTTTTCTAAGTGTCTGATCGAGAGAAGGAAAAAGAGGTGATTTTTAGCCTCTCTCGATTTTGTACTTAGAAAAAATCCAATTTTTTTTTTTTTTTTTTTTTTTTTTTCTAAGTGTCTGATCGAGAGAAGGAAAAAGAGGTGATTTTTAGCCACTCTCGATTTTGTACTTAGAAAAAATCCAAATTTTTTTTATTTTTTTTCCGTTTTTTTTCTAAGTGTCTGATCGAGAGAAGGAAAAAGAGGTGATTTTTAGCCACCCTCGATTTTGTACTTAAAAAAATCCAAATTTTTTTTTTTTTTTTTTCCGTTTTTTTTCTAAGTGTCTGATCGAGAAAAGGAAAAAGAGGTGATTTTTAGCCTCTCTCGATTTTGTACTTAGAAAAAATCCAAATTTTTTTTTTTTTTTTTTCCGTTTTTTTTCTAAGTGTCTTATCGAGAGAAGGAAAAAGAGGTGATTTTTAGCCACTCTCGATTTTGTACTTAGAAAAAATCCAAATTTTATTTTTTTTTTTTTCCGTTTTTTTTCTAAGTGTCTGATCGAGAGAAGGAAAAAGAGGTGATTTTTAGCCTCTCTCGATTTTGTACTTAGAAAAAATCCAATTTTTTTTTTTTTTTTTTCTTTTTTTTTTCTAAGTGTCTGATCGAGAAAAGGAAAAAGAGGTGATTTTTAGCCTCTCTCGATTTTGTACTTAGAAAAAATCCAATTTTTTTTTTTTTTTTTTCATTTTTTTTTCTAAGTGTCTGATCGAGAAAAGGAAAAAGAGGTGATTTTTAGCCTCTCTCGATTTTGTACTTAGAAAAAATCCAAATTTTATTTTTTTTTTTTTCCGTTTTTTTTCTAAGTGTCTGATCGAGAGAAGGAAAAAGAGGTGATTTTTAGCCTCTCTCGATTTTGTACTTAGAAAAAATCCAATTTTTTTTTTTTTTTTTTCTTTTTTTTTTCTAAGTGTCTGATCGAGAAAAGGAAAAAGAGGTGATTTTTAGCCTCTCTCGATTTTGTACTTAGAAAAAATCCAAATTTTTTTTTTTTTTTTTTCCGTTTTTTTTCTAAGTGTCTGATCGAGAAAAGGAAAAAGAGGTGATTTTTAGCCTCTCTCGATTTTGTACTTAGAAAAAATCCAAATTTTATTTTTTTTTTTTCCGTTTTTTTTCTAAGTGTCTGATCGAGAGAAGGAAAAAGAGGTGATTTTTAGCCACTCTCGATTTTGTACTTAGAAAAAATCCAAATTTTTTTTTTTTTTTTTTTCCGTTTTTTTTCTAAGTGTCTGATCGAGAGAAGGAAAAAGAGGTGATTTTTAGCCTCTCTCGATTTTGTACTTAGAAAAAATCCAAATTTTTTTTTTTTTTTTTTCCGTTTTTTTTCTAAGTGTCTGATCGAGAGAAGGAAAAAGAGGTGATTTTTAGCCACTCTCGATTTTGTACTTAGAAAAAATCCAAATTTTTTTTTTTTTTTTCCGTTTTTTTTCTAAGTGTCTGATCGAGAGAAGGAAAAAGAGGTGATTTTTAGCCTCTCTCGATTTTGTACTTAGAAAAAATCCAATTTTTTTTTTTTTTTTTCCATTTTTTTTTCTAAGTGTCTGATCGAGAGAAGGAAAAAGAGGTGATTTTTAGCCACTCTCGATTTTGTACTTAGAAAAAATCCAAATTTTTTTTTTTTTTTTTTCCGTTTTTTTTCTAAGTGTCTGATCGAGAGAAGGAAAAAGAGGTGATTTTTAGCCACTCTCGATTTTGTACTTAGAAAAAATCCAATTTTTTTTTTTTTTTTTTTCTGTTTTTTTTCTAAGTGTCTGATCGAGAGAAGGAAAAAGAGGTGATTTTTAGCCTCTCTCGATTTTGTACTTAGAAAAAATCCAATTTTTTATTTTTTTTTTTCATTTTTTTTTCTAAGTGTCTGATCGAGAGAAGGAAAAAGAGGTGATTTTTAGCCACTCTCGATTTTGTACTTAGAAAAAATCCAAATTTTTTTTTTTTTTTTTTCCGTTTTTTTTCTAAGTGTCTGATCGAGAGAAGGAAAAAGAGGTGATTTTTAGCCACTCTCGATTTTGTACTTAGAAAAAATCCAAATTATTATTTTTTTTTTTTCCGTTTTTTTTCTAAGTGTCTGATCGAGAGAAGGAAAAAGAGGTGATTTTTAGCCTCTCTCGATTTTGTACTTAGAAAAAATCCAATTTTTTTTTTTTTTTTTTTTTTTTTTTTTCTAAGTGTCTGATCGAGAGAAGGAAAAAGAGGTGATTTTTAGCCACTCTCGATTTTGTACTTAGAAAAAATCCAAATTTTTTTTATTTTTTTTCCGTTTTTTTTCTAAGTGTCTGATCGAGAGAAGGAAAAAGAGGTGATTTTTAGCCACCCTCGATTTTGTACTTAAAAAAAATCCAAATTTTTTTTTTTTTTTTTCCGTTTTTTTTCTAAGTGTCTGATCGAGAAAAGGAAAAAGAGGTGATTTTTAGCCTCTCTCGATTTTGTACTTAGAAAAAATCCAAATTTTTTTTTTTTTTTTTTCCGTTTTTTTTCTAAGTGTCTTATCGAGAGAAGGAAAAAGAGGTGATTTTTAGCCACTCTCGATTTTGTACTTAGAAAAAATCCAAATTTTATTTTTTTTTTTTTCCGTTTTTTTTCTAAGTGTCTGATCGAGAGAAGGAAAAAGAGGTGATTTTTAGCCTCTCTCGATTTTGTACTTAGAAAAAATCCAATTTTTTTTTTTTTTTTTTCTTTTTTTTTCTAAGTGTCTGATCGAGAAAAGGAAAAAGAGGTGATTTTTAGCCTCTCTCGATTTTGTACTTAGAAAAAATCCAATTTTTATTTTTTTTTTTTCATTTTTTTTTCTAAGTGTCTGATCGAGAAAAGGAAAAAGAGGTGATTTTTAGCCTCTCTCGATTTTGTACTTAGAAAAAATCCAAATTTTATTTTTTTTTTTTTCCGTTTTTTTTCTAAGTGTCTGATCGAGAGAAGGAAAAAGAGGTGATTTTTAGCCTCTCTCGATTTTGTACTTAGAAAAAATCCAATTTTTTTTTTTTTTTTTTCTTTTTTTTTTCTAAGTGTCTGATCGAGAAAAGGAAAAAGAGGTGATTTTTAGCCTCTCTCGATTTTGTACTTAGAAAAAATCCAAATTTTTTTTTTTTTTTTTTCCGTTTTTTTTCTAAGTGTCTGATCGAGAAAAGGAAAAAGAGGTGATTTTTAGCCTCTCTCGATTTTGTACTTAGAAAAAATCCAAATTTTATTTTTTTTTTTTCCGTTTTTTTTCTAAGTGTCTGATCGAGAGAAGGAAAAAGAGGTGATTTTTAGCCACTCTCGATTTTGTACTTAGAAAAAATCCAAATTTTTTTTTTTTTTTTTTTCCGTTTTTTTTCTAAGTGTCTGATCGAGAGAAGGAAAAAGAGGTGATTTTTAGCCTCTCTCGATTTTGTACTTAGAAAAAATCCAAATTTTTTTTTTTTTTTTTTCCGTTTTTTTTCTAAGTGTCTGATCGAGAGAAGGAAAAAGAGGTGATTTTTAGCCACTCTCGATTTTGTACTTAGAAAAAATCCAAATTTTTTTTTTTTTTCCGTTTTTTTTCTAAGTGTCTGATCGAGAGAAGGAAAAAGAGGTGATTTTTAGCCTCTCTCGATTTTGTACTTAGAAAAAATCCAATTTTTTTTTTTTTTTTCCATTTTTTTTTCTAAGTGTCTGATCGAGAGAAGGAAAAAGAGGTGATTTTTAGCCACTCTCGATTTTGTACTTAGAAAAAATCCAAATTTTTTTTTTTTTTTTTTCCGTTTTTTTTCTAAGTGTCTGATCGAGAGAAGGAAAAAGAGGTGATTTTTAGCCTCTCTCGATTTTGTACTTAGAAAAAATCCAATTATTTTTTTTTTTTTTCATTTTTTTTTCTAAGTGTCTGATCGAGAGAAGGAAAAAGAGGTGATTTTTAGCCACTCTCGATTTTGTACTTAGAAAAAATCCAAATTTTTTTTTTTTTTTTTCCGTTTTTTTTCTAAGTGTCTGATCGAGAGAAGGAAAAAGAGGTGATTTTTAGCCACTCTCGATTTTGTACTTAGAAAAAATCCAAATTTTTTTTTTTTTTTTTCCGTTTTTTTTCTAAGTGTCTGATCGAGAAAAGGAAAAAGAGGTGATTTTTAGCCTCTCTCGATTTTGTACTTAGAAAAAATCCAAATTTTTTTTTTTTTTTTTCCGTTTTTTTTCTAAGTGTCTGATCGAGAGAAGGAAAAAGAGGTGATTTTTAGCCACTCTCGATTTTGTACTTAAAAAAAATCCAAATTTTTTTTTTTTTTTTTCCGTTTTTTTTCTAAGTGTCTGATCGAGAGAAGGAAAAAGAGGTGATTTTTAGCCACTCTCGATTTTGTACTTAGAAAAAATCCAAATTTTTTTTTTTTTTTTTTCCGTTTTTTTTCTAAGTGTCTTATCGAGAGAAGGAAAAAGAGGTGATTTTTAGCCACTCTCGATTTTGTACTTCGAAAAAATCCAAATTTTTTTTTTTTTTTTTTTCCGTTTTTTTTCTAAGTGTCTGATCGAGAGAAGGAAAAAGAGGTGATTTTTAGCCTCTCTCGATTTTGTACTTAGAAAAAATCCAATTTTTTTTTTTTTTTTTTCATTTTTTTTTCTAAGTGTCTGATCGAGAGAAGGAAAAAGAGGTGATTTTTAGCCACTCTCGAATTTGTACTTAGAAAAAATCAAAATTTTTTTTTTTTTTTTTCCGTTTTTTTTCTAAGTGTCTGATCGAGAGAAGGAAAAAGAGGTGATTTTTAGCCACTCTCGATTTTGTACTTAGAAAAAATCCAATTTTTTTTTTTTTTTTTTTCCGTTTTTTTTCTAAAGTGTCTGATCGAGAGAAGGAAAAAGAGGTGATTTTTAGCCTCTCTCGATTTTGTACTTAGAAAAAATCCAATTTTTTTTTTTTTTTTTCTGTTTTTTTTCTAAGTGTCTGATCGAGAGAAGGAAAAAGAGGTGATTTTTAGCCTCTCTCGATTTTGTACTTAGAAAAAATCCAATTTTTTATTTTTTTTTTTCATTTTTTTTTCTAAGTGTCTGATCGAGAGAAGGAAAAAGAGGTGATTTTTAGCCACTCTCGATTTTGTACTTAGAAAAAATCCAAATTTTTTTTTTTTTTTTTTCCGTTTTTTTTCTAAGTGTCTGATCGAGAGAAGGAAAAAGAGGTGATTTTTAGCCACTCTCGATTTTGTACTTAGAAAAAATCCAAATTATTATTTTTTTTTTTTCCGTTTTTTTTCTAAGTGTCTGATCGAGAGAAGGAAAAAGAGGTGATTTTTAGCCTCTCTCGATTTTGTACTTAGAAAAAATCCAATTTTTTTTTTTTTTTTTTTTTTTTTTTTCTAAGTGTCTGATCGAGAGAAGGAAAAAGAGGTGATTTTTAGCCACTCTCGATTTTGTACTTAGAAAAAATCCAAATTTTTTTTATTTTTTTTCCGTTTTTTTTCTAAGTGTCTGATCGAGAGAAGGAAAAAGAGGTGATTTTTAGCCACCCTCGATTTTGTACTTAAAAAAAATCCAAATTTTTTTTTTTTTTTTTTCCGTTTTTTTTCTAAGTGTCTGATCGAGAAAAGGAAAAAGAGGTGATTTTTAGCCTCTCTCGATTTTGTACTTAGAAAAAATCCAAATTTTTTTTTTTTTTTTTTCCGTTTTTTTTCTAAGTGTCTTATCGAGAGAAGGAAAAAGAGGTGATTTTTAGCCACTCTCGATTTTGTACTTAGAAAAAATCCAAATTTTATTTTTTTTTTTTTCCGTTTTTTTTCTAAGTGTCTGATCGAGAGAAGGAAAAAGAGGTGATTTTTAGCCTCTCTCGATTTTGTACTTAGAAAAAATCCAATTTTTTTTTTTTTTTTTTCTTTTTTTTTTCTAAGTGTCTGATCGAGAAAAGGAAAAAGAGGTGATTTTTAGCCTCTCTCGATTTTGTACTTAGAAAAAATCCAATTTTTTTTTTTTTTTTTTCATTTTTTTTTCTAAGTGTCTGATCGAGAAAAGGAAAAAGAGGTGATTTTTAGCCTCTCTCGATTTTGTACTTAGAAAAAATCCAAATTTTATTTTTTTTTTTTTCCGTTTTTTTTCTAAGTGTCTGATCGAGAGAAGGAAAAAGAGGTGATTTTTAGCCTCTCTCGATTTTGTACTTAGAAAAAATCCAATTTTTTTTTTTTTTTTTTCTTTTTTTTTTCTAAGTGTCTGATCGAGAAAAGGAAAAAGAGGTGATTTTTAGCCTCTCTCGATTTTGTACTTAGAAAAAATCCAAATTTTTTTTTTTTTTTTTTCCGTTTTTTTTCTAAGTGTCTGATCGAGAAAAGGAAAAAGAGGTGATTTTTAGCCTCTCTCGATTTTGTACTTAGAAAAAATCCAAATTTTATTTTTTTTTTTTCCGTTTTTTTTCTAAGTGTCTGATCGAGAGAAGGAAAAAGAGGTGATTTTTAGCCACTCTCGATTTTGTACTTAGAAAAAATCCAAATTTTTTTTTTTTTTTTTTTCCGTTTTTTTTCTAAGTGTCTGATCGAGAGAAGGAAAAAGAGGTGATTTTTAGCCTCTCTCGATTTTGTACTTAGAAAAAATCCAAATTTTTTTTTTTTTTTTTTCCGTTTTTTTTCTAAGTGTCTGATCGAGAGAAGGAAAAAGAGGTGATTTTTAGCCACTCTCGATTTTGTACTTAGAAAAAATCCAAATTTTTTTTTTTTTTTCCGTTTTTTTTCTAAGTGTCTGATCGAGAGAAGGAAAAAGAGGTGATTTTTAGCCTCTCTCGATTTTGTACTTAGAAAAAATCCAATTTTTTTTTTTTTTTTCCATTTTTTTTTCTAAGTGTCTGATCGAGAGAAGGAAAAAGAGGTGATTTTTAGCCACTCTCGATTTTGTACTTAGAAAAAATCCAAATTTTTTTTTTTTTTTTTTCCGTTTTTTTTCTAAGTGTCTGATCGAGAGAAGGAAAAAGAGGTGATTTTTAGCCTCTCTCGATTTTGTACTTAGAAAAAATCCAATTATTTTTTTTTTTTTTTCATTTTTTTTTCTAAGTGTCTGATCGAGAGAAGGAAAAAGAGGTGATTTTTAGCCACTCTCGATTTTGTACTTAGAAAAAATCCAAATTTTTTTTTTTTTTTTTTCCGTTTTTTTTCTAAGTGTCTGATCGAGAGAAGGAAAAAGAGGTGATTTTTAGCCACTCTCGATTTTGTACTTAGAAAAAATCCAAATTTTTTTTTTTTTTTTTTCCGTTTTTTTTCTAAGTGTCTGATCGAGAAAAGGAAAAAGAGGTGATTTTTAGCCTCTCTCGATTTTGTACTTAGAAAAAATCCAAATTTTTTTTTTTTTTTTTCCGTTTTTTTTCTAAGTGTCTGATCGAGAGAAGGAAAAAGAGGTGATTTTTAGCCACTCTCGATTTTGTACTTAAAAAAAATCCAAATTTTTTTTTTTTTTTTTCCCGTTTTTTTTCTAAGTGTCTGATCGAGAGAAGGAAAAAGAGGTGATTTTTAGCCACTCTCGATTTTGTACTTAGAAAAAATCCAAATTTTTTTTTTTTTTTTTTCCGTTTTTTTTCTAAGTGTCTTATCGAGAGAAGGAAAAAGAGGTGATTTTTAGCCACTCTCGATTTTGTACTTCGAAAAAATCCAAATTTTTTTTTTTTTTTTTTTCCGTTTTTTTTCTAAGTGTCTGATCGAGAGAAGGAAAAAGAGGTGATTTTTAGCCTCTCTCGATTTTGTACTTAGAAAAAATCCAATTTTTTTTTTTTTTTTTTCATTTTTTTTTCTAAGTGTCTGATCGAGAGAAGGAAAAAGAGGTGATTTTTAGCCACTCTCGAATTTGTACTTAGAAAAAATCAAAATTTTTTTTTTTTTTTTTCCGTTTTTTTTCTAAGTGTCTGATCGAGAGAAGGAAAAAGAGGTGATTTTTAGCCACTCTCGATTTTGTACTTAGAAAAAATCCAATTTTTTTTTTTTTTTTTTTCCGTTTTTTTTCTAAGTGTCTGATCGAGAGAAGGAAAAAGAGGTGATTTTTAGCCTCTCTCGATTTTGTACTTAGAAAAAATCCAATTTTTTTTTTTTTTTTTCATTTTTTTTTCTAAGTGTCTGATCGAGAAAAGGAAAAAGAGGTGATTTTTAGCCTCTCTCGATTTTGTACTTAGAAAAAATCCAAATTTTTTTTTTTTTTTTTTCCGTTTTTTTTCTAAGTGTCTGATCGAGAGAAGGAAAAAGAGGTGATTTTTAGCCACTCTCGATTTTGTACTTAGAAAAAATCCAAATTTTTTTTTTTTTTTTTTCCGTTTTTTTTCTAAGTGTCTGATCGAGAGAAGGAAAAAGAGGTGATTTTTAGCCTCTCTCGATTTTGTACTTAGAAAAAATCCAATTTTTTTTTTTTTTTTTTTTTTTTTTTTTCTAAGTGTCTGATCGAGAGAAGGAAAAAGAGGTGATTTTTAGCCACTCTCGATTTTGTACTTAGAAAAAATCCAAATTTTTTTTATTTTTTTTCCGTTTTTTTTCTAAGTGTCTGATCGAGAGAAGGAAAAAGAGGTGATTTTTAGCCACCCTCGATTTTGTACTTAAAAAAAATCCAAATTTTTTTTTTTTTTTTTTCCGTTTTTTTTCTAAGTGTCTGATCGAGAGAAGGAAAAAGAGGTGATTTTTAGCCACTCTCGATTTTGTACTTAGAAAAAATCCAATTTTTTTTTTTTTTTTTTTCCGTTTTTTTTCTAAGTGTCTGATCGAGAGAAGGAAAAAGAGGTGATTTTTAGCCTCTCTCGATTTTGTACTTAGAAAAAATCCAATTATTTTTTTTTTTTTTCATTTTTTTTTCTAAGTGTCTGATCGAGAGAAGGAAAAAGAGGTGATTTTTAGCCACTCTCGATTTTGTACTTAGAAAAAATCCAAATTTTTTTTTTTTTTTTTTCCGTTTTTTTTCTAAGTGTCTGATCGAGAGAAGGAAAAAGAGGTGATTTTTAGCCACTCTCGATTTTGTACTTAGAAAAAATCCAAATTTTTTTTTTTTTTTTTTCCGTTTTTTTTCTAAGTGTCTGATCGAGAAAAGGAAAAAGAGGTGATTTTTAGCCTCTCTCGATTTTGTACTTAGAAAAAATCCAAATTATTTTTTTTTTTTTTCCGTTTTTTTTCTAAGTGTCTGATCGAGAGAAGGAAAAAGAGGTGATTTTTAGCCACTCTCGATTTTGTACTTAAAAAAAATCCAAATTTTTTTTTTTTTTTTTTCCGTTTTTTTTCTAAGTGTCTGATCGAGAGAAGGAAAAAGAGGTGATTTTTAGCCACTCTCGATTTTGTACTTAGAAAAAATCCAAATTTTTTTTTTTTTTTTTTCCGTTTTTTTTCTAAGTGTCTTATCGAGAGAAGGAAAAAGAGGTGATTTTTAGCCACTCTCGATTTTGTACTTCGAAAAAATCCAAATTTTTTTTTTTTTTTTTTTCCGTTTTTTTTCTAAGTGTCTGATCGAGAGAAGGAAAAAGAGGTGATTTTTAGCCTCTCTCGATTTTGTACTTAGAAAAAATCCAATTTTTTTTTTTTTTTTTCATTTTTTTTTCTAAGTGTCTGATCGAGAGAAGGAAAAAGAGGTGATTTTTAGCCACTCTCGAATTTGTACTTAGAAAAAATCAAAATTTTTTTTTTTTTTTTTCCGTTTTTTTTCTAAGTGTCTGATCGAGAGAAGGAAAAAGAGGTGATTTTTAGCCACTCTCGATTTTGTACTTAGAAAAAATCCAATTTTTTTTTTTTTTTTTTTCCGTTTTTTTTCTAAGTGTCTGATCGAGAGAAGGAAAAAGAGGTGATTTTTAGCCTCTCTCGATTTTGTACTTAGAAAAAATCCAATTTTTTTTTTTTTTTTTCATTTTTTTTTCTAAGTGTCTGATCGAGAAAAGGAAAAAGAGGTGATTTTTAGCCTCTCTCGATTTTGTACTTAGAAAAAATCCAAATTTTTTTTTTTTTTTTTCCGTTTTTTTTCTAAGTGTCTGATCGAGAGAAGGAAAAAGAGGTGATTTTTAGCCACTCTCGATTTTGTACTTAGAAAAAATCCAAATTTTTTTTTTTTTTTTTTCCGTTTTTTTTCTAAGTGTCTGATCGAGAGAAGGAAAAAGAGGTGATTTTTAGCCTCTCTCGATTTTGTACTTAGAAAAAATCCAATTTTTTTTTTTTTTTTTTTTTTTTTTTTTCTAAGTGTCTGATCGAGAGAAGGAAAAAGAGGTGATTTTTAGCCACTCTCGATTTTGTACTTAGAAAAAATCCAAATTTTTTTTATTTTTTTTCCGTTTTTTTTCTAAGTGTCTGATCGAGAGAAGGAAAAAGAGGTGATTTTTAGCCACCCTCGATTTTGTACTTAAAAAAATCCAAATTTTTTTTTTTTTTTTTTCCGTTTTTTTTCTAAGTGTCTGATCGAGAAAAGGAAAAAGAGGTGATTTTTAGCCTCTCTCGATTTTGTACTTAGAAAAAATCCAAATTTTTTTTTTTTTTTTTTCCGTTTTTTTTCTAAGTGTCTGATCGAGAGAAGGAAAAAGAGGTGATTTTTAGCCACTCTCGATTTTGTACTTAGAAAAAATCCAAATTTATTTTTTTTTTTTTCCGTTTTTTTTCTAAGTGTCTGATCGAGAGAAGGAAAAAGAGGTGATTTTTAGCCTCTCTCGATTTTGTACTTAGAAAAAATCCAATTTTTTTTTTTTTTTTTTCCCGTTTTTTTTCTAAGTGTCTGATCGAGAGAAGGAAAAAGAGGTGATTTTTAGCCACTCTCGATTTTGTACTTAGAAAAAATCCAATTTTTTTTTTTTTTTTTTTCCGTTTTTTTTCTAAGTGTCTGATCGAGAGAAGGAAAAAGAGGTGATTTTTAGCCACTCTCGATTTTGTACTTAGAAAAAATCCAATTTTTTTTTTTTTTTTTTTTCTGTTTTTTTTCTAAGTGTCTGATCGAGAGAAGGAAAAAGAGGTGATTTTTAGCCTCTCTCGATTTTGTACTTAGAAAAAATCCAATTTTTTATTTTTTTTTTCATTTTTTTTTCTAAGTGTCTGATCGAGAGAAGGAAAAAGAGGTGATTTTTAGCCACTCTCGATTT
>NW_026908297.1:0-26751 GCF_033978785.1 Entelurus aequoreus
ATCAGACACTTAGAAAAAAAACGGAAAAAAAAAAAAAAAAATTTGGATTTTTTCTAAGTACAAAATCGAGAGAGGCTAAAAATCACCTCTTTTTCCTTCTCTCGATCAGACACTTAGAAAAAAAACGGAAAAAAAAAAAAAAAATTTGGATTTTTTCTAAGTACAAATCGAAGAGGCTAAAAATCACCTCTTTTTCCTTCTCTCGATCAGACACTTAGAAAAAAAACGGAAAAAAAAAAAAAAAAATTTGGATTTTTTCTAAGTACAAAATCGAGAGAGGCTAAAAATCACCTCTTTTTCCTTCTCTCGATCAGACACTTAGAAAAAAACGGAAAAAAAAAAAAAAAAAATTGGATTTTTTCTAAGTACAAAATCGAGAGAGGCTAAAAATCACCTCTTTTTCCTTCTCTCGATCAGACACTTCGAAAAAAAACGGAAAAAAAAAAAAAAAAAATTTGGATTTTTTCTAAGTACAAAATCGAGAGAGGCTAAAATCACCTCTTTTTCCTTCTCTCGATCAGACACTTAGAAAAAAAACGGAAAAAAAAAAAAAAAAATTGGATTTTTTCTAAGTACAAAATCGAGAGTGGCTAAAAATCACCTCTTTTTCCTTCTCTCGATCAGACACTTAGAAAAAAAACGGAAAAAAAAAAAAAAAATTTGGATTTTTTCTAAGTACAAAATCGAGAGTGGCTAAACATCACCTCTTTTTCCTTCTCTCGATCAGACACTTAGAAAAAAAAATGAAAAAAAAAAAAAAAAATTGGATTTTTTCTAAGTACAAAATCGAGAGAGGCTAAAAATCACCTCTTTTTCCTTCTCTCGATCAGACACTTAGAAAAAAAACGGAAAAAAAAAAAAAAAAAATTTGGATTTTTTCTAAGTACAAAATCGAGAGTGGCTAAAAATCACCTCTTTTTCCTTCTCTCGATCAGACACTTAGAAAAAAAACGGAAAAAAAAAAAAAAAAATTTGGATTTTTTCTAAGTACAAAATCGAGAGTGGCTAAAAATCACCTCTTTTTCCTTCTCTCGATCAGACACTTAGAAAAAAAACGGAAAAAAAAAAAAAAAAAAATTTGGATTTTTTCTAAGTACAAAATCGAGAGAGGCTAAAAATCACCTCTTTTTCCTTCTCTCGATCAGACACTTAGAAAAAAAACGGAAAAAAAAAAAAAAAAATTTGGATTTTTTCTAAGTACAAAATCGAGAGTGGCTAAAAATCACCTCTTTTTCCTTCTCTCGATCAGACACTTAGAAAAAAAAATGAAAAAAAAAAATAAAAATTGGATTTTTTCTAAGTACAAAATCGAGAGAGGCTAAAAATCACCTCTTTTTCCTTCTCTCGATCAGACACTTAGAAAAAAAACGGAAAAAAAAAAAAAAAAAATTTGGATTTTTTCTAAGTACAAAATCGAGAGTGGCTAAAAATCACCTCTTTTTCCTTCTCTCGATCAGACACTTAGAAAAAAAACGAAAAAAAAAAAAAAAAAATTTGGATTTTTTCTAAGTACAAATCGAGAGAGGCTAAAAATCACCTCTTTTTCCTTTTCTCGATCAGACACTTAGAAAAAAAACGGAAAAAAAAAAAAAAAAATTTGGATTTTTTCTAAGTACAAAATCGAGAGAGGCTAAAAATCACCTCTTTTTCCTTCTCTCGATCAGACACTTAGAAAAAAAACGGAAAAAAAAAAAAAAAAAATTTGGATTTTTTCTAAGTACAAAATCGAGAGTGGCTAAAAATCACCTCTTTTTCCTTCTCTCGATCAGACACTTAGAAAAAAAAATGAAAAAAAAAAAAAAAAAATCGGATTTTTTCTAAGTACAAAATCGAGAGAGGCTAAAAATCACCTCTTTTTCCTTCTCTCGATCAGACACTTAGAAAAAAAACGGAAAAAAAAAAAAAAAAATTTGGATTTTTTCTAAGTACAAAATCGAGAGTGGCTAAAAATCACCTCTTTTTCCTTCTCTCGATCAGACACTTAGAAAAAAAACAGAAAAAAAAAAAAAAAAAAATTGGATTTTTTCTAAGTACAAAATCGAGAGAGGCTAAAAATCACCTCTTTTTCATTTTCTCGATCAGACACTTAGAAAAAAAACGGAAAAAAAAAAAAAAAATTTGGATTTTTTCTAAGTACAAAATCGAGAGAGGCTAAAAATCACCTCTTTTTCCTTCTCTCGATCAGACACTTAGAAAAAAAACGGAAAAAAAAAAATAAAAAATTTGGATTTTTTCTAAGTACAAAATCGAGAGAGGCTAAAAATCACCTCTTTTTCCTTCTCTCGATCAGACACTTAGAAAAAAAACGGAAAAAAAAAAAAAAAAAATTTGGATTTTTTCTAAGTACAAAATCGAGAGTGGCTAAAAATCAGCTCTTTTTCCTTCTCTCGATCAGACACTTAGAAAAAAAACGGAAAAAAAAAAAAAAAAAAATTGGATTTTTTCTAAGTACAAAATCGAGAGAGGCTAAAAATCACCTCTTTTTCCTTCTCTCGATCAGACACTTAGAAAAAAAACGGAAAAAAAAAAAAAAAAATTTGGATTTTTTCTAAGTACAAAATCGAGAGTGGCTAAAAATCACCTCTTTTTCCTTCTCTCGATCAGACACTTAGAAAAAAAAACGAAAAAAAAAAATAAAAAATTGGATTTTTTCTAAGTACAAAATCGAGAGAGGCTAAAAATCACCTCTTTTTCCTTCTCTCGATCAGACACTTAGAAAAAAAACGGAAAAAAAAAAAAAAAAAAATGGATTTTTTCTAAGTACAAAATCGAGAGTGGCTAAAAATCACCTCTTTTTCCTTCTCTCGATCAGACACTTAGAAAAAACGAAAAAAAAAAAAAAAAAATTTGGATTTTTTCTAAGTACAAAATCGAGAGAGGCTAAAAATCACCTCTTTTTCCTTCTCTCGATCAGACACTTAGAAAAAAAACGGAAAAAAAAACAAAAACATTTGGATTTTTTCTAAGTACAAAATCGAGAGTGGCTAAAAATCACCTCTTTTTCCTTCTCTCGATCAGACACTTAGAAAAAAAACGGAAAAAAAAAAATAAAAAATTTGGATTTTTTCTAAGTACAAAATCGAGAGTGGCTAAAAATCACCTCTTTTTCCTTCTCTCGATCAGACACTTAGAAAAAAAAATGAAAAAAAAAAAAAAAAAATTGGATTTTTTCTAAGTACAAAATCGAGAGAGGCTAAAAATCACCTCTTTTTCCTTCTCTCGATCAGACACTTAGAAAAAAAACGGAAAAAAAAAAAAAAAAAATTTGGATTTTTTCTAAGTACAAAATCGAGAGTGGCTAAAAATCACCTCTTTTTCCTTCTCTCGATCAGACACTTAGAAAAAAAACAGAAAAAAAAAAAAAAAAAATTGGATTTTTTCTAAGTACAAAATCGAGAGAGGCTAAAAATCACCTCTTTTTCCTTTTCTCGATCAGACACTTAGAAAAAAAACGGAAAAAAAAAAAAAAAAATTTGGATTTTTTCTAAGTACAAAATCGAGAGAGGCTAAAAATCACCTCTTTTTCCTTCTCTCGATCAGACACTTAGAAAAAAAAATGAAAAAAAAAAAAAAAAAATTGGATTTTTTCTAAGTACAAAATCGAGAGAGGCTAAAAATCACCTCTTTTTCCTTCTCTCGATCAGACACTTAGAAAAAAAACGGAAAAAAAAAAAAAAAAAATTTGGATTTTTTCTAAGTACAAAATCGAGAGTGGCTAAAAATCACCTCTTTTTCCTTCTCTCGATCAGACACTTAGAAAAAAAACAGAAAAAAAAAAAAAAAAAAAATTGGATTTTTTCTAAGTACAAAATCGAGAGAGGCTAAAAATCACCTCTTTTTCCTTTTCTCGATCAGACACTTAGAAAAAAAACGGAAAAAAAAAAAAAAAAATTTGGATTTTTTCTAAGTACAAAATCGAGAGAGGCTAAAAATCACCTCTTTTTCCTTCTCTCGATCAGACACTTAGAAAAAAAACGGAAAAAAAAAAATAAAAAATTTGGATTTTTTCTAAGTACAAAATCGAGAGAGGCTAAAAATCACCTCTTTTTCCTTCTCTCGATCAGACACTTAGAAAAAAAACGGAAAAAAAAAAAAAAAAAATTTGGATTTTTTCTAAGTACAAAATCGAGAGTGGCTAAAAATCACCTCTTTTTCCTTCTCTCGATCAGACACTTAGAAAAAAAACGGAAAAAAAAAAAAAAAAAATTTGGATTTTTTCTAAGTACAAAATCGAGAGAGGCTAAAAATCACCTCTTTTTCCTTCTCTCGATCAGACACTTAGAAAAAAAACGGAAAAAAAAAAAAAAAAATTGGATTTTTTCTAAGTACAAAATCGAGAGAGGCTAAAAATCACCTCTTTTTCCTTCTCTCGATCAGACACTTCGAAAAAAAACGGAAAAAAAAAAAAAAAAAATTTGGATTTTTTCTAAGTACAAAATCGAGAGAGGCTAAAAATCACCTCTTTTTCCTTCTCTCGATCAGACACTTAGAAAAAAAACGGAAAAAAAAAAAAAAAAATTGGATTTTTTCTAAGTACAAAATCGAGAGTGGCTAAAAATCACCTCTTTTTCCTTCTCTCGATCAGACACTTAGAAAAAAAACGGAAAAAAAAAAAAAAAAATTTGGATTTTTTCTAAGTACAAAATCGAGAGTGGCTAAACATCACCTCTTTTTCCTTCTCTCGATCAGACACTTAGAAAAAAAAATGAAAAAAAAAAAAAAAAAATTGGATTTTTTCTAAGTACAAAATCGAGAGAGGCTAAAAATCACCTCTTTTTCCTTCTCTCGATCAGACACTTAGAAAAAAAACGGAAAAAAAAAAAAAAAAATTTGGATTTTTTCTAAGTACAAAATCGAGAGTGGCTAAAAATCAACTCTTTTTCCTTCTCTCGATCAGACACTTAGAAAAAAAACGGAAAAAAAAAAAAAAAAATTTGGATTTTTTCTAAGTACAAAATCGAGAGTGGCTAAAAATCACCTCTTTTTCCTTCTCTCGATCAGACACTTAGAAAAAAAACGGAAAAAAAAAAAAAAAAAAATTTGGATTTTTTCTAAGTACAAAATCGAGAGAGGCTAAAAATCACCTCTTTTTCCTTCTCTCGATCAGACACTTAGAAAAAAAACGGAAAAAAAAAAAAAAAAATTTGGATTTTTTCTAAGTACAAAATCGAGAGTGGCTAAAAATCACCTCTTTTTCCTTCTCTCGATCAGACACTTAGAAAAAAAAATGAAAAAAAAAAATAAAAATTGGATTTTTTCTAAGTACAAAATCGAGAGAGGCTAAAAATCACCTCTTTTTCCTTCTCTCGATCAGACACTTAGAAAAAAAACGGAAAAAAAAAAAAAAAAAATTTGGATTTTTTCTAAGTACAAAATCGAGAGTGGCTAAAAATCACCTCTTTTTCCTTCTCTCGATCAGACACTTAGAAAAAAAACGAAAAAAAAAAAAAAAAAAATTTGGATTTTTTCTAAGTACAAAATCGAGAGAGGCTAAAAATCACCTCTTTTTCCTTTTCTCGATCAGACACTTAGAAAAAAAACGGAAAAAAAAAAAAAAAAAAATTGGATTTTTTCTAAGTACAAAATCGAGAGAGGCTAAAAATCACCTCTTTTTCCTTCTCTCGATCAGACACTTAGAAAAAAAACGGAAAAAAAAAAAAAAAAAATTGGATTTTTTCTAAGTACAAAATCGAGAGTGGCTAAAAATCACCTCTTTTTCCTTCTCTCGATCAGACACTTAGAAAAAAAAATGAAAAAAAAAAAAAAAAATCGGATTTTTTCTAAGTACAAAATCGAGAGAGGCTAAAATCACCTCTTTTTCCTTCTCTCGATCAGACACTTAGAAAAAAAACGGAAAAAAAAAAAAAAAAATTTGGATTTTTTCTAAGTACAAAATCGAGAGTGGCTAAAAATCACCTCTTTTTCCTTCTCTCGATCAGACACTTAGAAAAAAAACAGAAAAAAAAAAAAAAAAAAATTGGATTTTTTCTAAGTACAAAATCGAGAGAGGCTAAAAATCACCTCTTTTTCATTTTCTCGATCAGACACTTAGAAAAAAAACGGAAAAAAAAAAAAAAAAATTTGGATTTTTTCTAAGTACAAAATCGAGAGAGGCTAAAAATCACCTCTTTTTCCTTCTCTCGATCAGACACTTAGAAAAAAAACGGAAAAAAAAAAATAAAAAATTTGGATTTTTTCTAAGTACAAAATCGAGAGAGGCTAAAAATCACCTCTTTTTCCTTCTCTCGATCAGACACTTAGAAAAAAAACGGAAAAAAAAAAAAAAAAAATTTGGATTTTTTCTAAGTACAAAATCGAGAGTGGCTAAAAATCAGCTCTTTTTCCTTCTCTCGATCAGACACTTAGAAAAAAAACGGAAAAAAAAAAAAAAAAAAATTGGATTTTTTCTAAGTACAAAATCGAGAGAGGCTAAAAATCACCTCTTTTTCCTTCTCTCGATCAGACACTTAGAAAAAAAACGGAAAAAAAAAAAAAAAAATTTGGATTTTTTCTAAGTACAAAATCGAGAGTGGCTAAAAATCACCTCTTTTTCCTTCTCTCGATCAGACACTTAGAAAAAAAAACGAAAAAAAAATAAAAAAATTGGATTTTTTCTAAGTACAAAATCGAGAGAGGCTAAAAATCACCTCTTTTTCCTTCTCTCGATCAGACACTTAGAAAAAAACGGAAAAAAAAAAAAAAAAAAATTGGATTTTTTCTAAGTACAAAATCGAGAGTGGCTAAAAATCACCTCTTTTTCCTTCTCTCGATCAGACACTTAGAAAAAAACGGAAAAAAAAAAAAAAACATTTGGATTTTTTCTAAGTACAAAATCGAGAGTGGCTAAAAATCACCTCTTTTTCCTTCTCTCGATCAGACACTTAGAAAAAAAACGGAAAAAAAAAAATAAAAAATTTGGATTTTTTCTAAGTACAAAATCGAGAGTGGCTAAAAATCACCTCTTTTTCCTTCTCTCGATCAGACACTTAGAAAAAAAAATGAAAAAAAAAAAAAAAAATTGGATTTTTTCTAAGTACAAAATCGAGAGAGGCTAAAAATCACCTCTTTTTCCTTCTCTCGATCAGACACTTAGAAAAAAAACGGAAAAAAAAAAAAAAAAAATTTGGATTTTTTCTAAGTACAAAATCGAGAGTGGCTAAAAATCACCTCTTTTTCCTTCTCTCGATCAGACACTTAGAAAAAAAACAGAAAAAAAAAAAAAAAAATTGGATTTTTTCTAAGTACAAAATCGAGAGAGGCTAAAAATCACCTCTTTTTCCTTTTCTCGATCAGACACTTAGAAAAAAAACGGAAAAAAAAAAAAAAAAATTTGGATTTTTTCTAAGTACAAAATCGAGAGAGGCTAAAAATCACCTCTTTTTCCTTCTCTCGATCAGACACTTAGAAAAAAAAATGAAAAAAAAAAAAAAAAATTGGATTTTTTCTAAGTACAAAATCGAGAGAGGCTAAAAATCACCTCTTTTTCCTTCTCTCGATCAGACACTTAGAAAAAAAACGGAAAAAAAAAAAAAAAAAATTTGGATTTTTTCTAAGTACAAAATCGAGAGTGGCTAAAAATCACCTCTTTTTCCTTCTCTCGATCAGACACTTAGAAAAAAAACAGAAAAAAAAAAAAAAAAAAATTGGATTTTTTCTAAGTACAAAATCGAGAGAGGCTAAAAATCACCTCTTTTTCCTTTTCTCGATCAGACACTTAGAAAAAAAACGGAAAAAAAAAAAAAAAATTTGGATTTTTTCTAAGTACAAAATCGAGAGAGGCTAAAAATCACCTCTTTTTCCTTCTCTCGATCAGACACTTAGAAAAAAAACGGAAAAAAAAAAATAAAAAATTTGGATTTTTTCTAAGTACAAAATCGAGAGAGGCTAAAAATCACCTCTTTTTCCTTCTCTCGATCAGACACTTAGAAAAAAAACGGAAAAAAAAAAAAAAAAATTTGGATTTTTTCTAAGTACAAAATCGAGAGTGGCTAAAAATCACCTCTTTTTCCTTCTCTCGATCAGACACTTAGAAAAAAAACGGAAAAAAAAAAAAAAAAAATTTGGATTTTTTCTAAGTACAAAATCGAGAGAGGCTAAAAATCACCTCTTTTTCCTTCTCTCGATCAGACACTTAGAAAAAAAACGGAAAAAAAAAAAAAAAAAATTGGATTTTTTCTAAGTACAAAATCGAGAGAGGCTAAAAATCACCTCTTTTTCCTTCTCTCGATCAGACACTTCGAAAAAAAACGGAAAAAAAAAAAAAAAAAATTTGGATTTTTTCTAAGTACAAAATCGAGAGAGGCTAAAAATCACCTCTTTTTCCTTCTCTCGATCAGACACTTAGAAAAAAAACGGAAAAAAAAAAAAAAAAATTGGATTTTTTCTAAGTACAAAATCGAGAGTGGCTAAAAATCACCTCTTTTTCCTTCTCTCGATCAGACACTTAGAAAAAAAACGGAAAAAAAAAAAAAAAAATTTGGATTTTTTCTAAGTACAAAATCGAGAGTGGCTAAAAATCACCTCTTTTTCCTTCTCTCGATCAGACACTTAGAAAAAAAACAGAAAAAAAAAAAAAAAAAATTGGATTTTTTCTAAGTACAAAATCGAGAGAGGCTAAAAATCACCTCTTTTTCCTTTCTCGATCAGACACTTAGAAAAAAAACGGAAAAAAAAAAAAAAAAATTTGGATTTTTTCTAAGTACAAAATCGAGAGAGGCTAAAAATCACCTCTTTTTCCTTCTCTCGATCAGACACTTAGAAAAAAAACGGAAAAAAAAAAATAAAAAATTTGGATTTTTTCTAAGTACAAAATCGAGAGAGGCTAAAAATCACCTCTTTTTCCTTCTCTCGATCAGACACTTAGAAAAAAAACGGAAAAAAAAAAAAAAAAAATTTGGATTTTTTCTAAGTACAAAATCGAGAGTGGCTAAAAATCACCTCTTTTTCCTTCTCTCGATCAGACACTTAGAAAAAAAACGGAAAAAAAAAAAAAAAAAATTTGGATTTTTTCTAAGTACAAAATCGAGAGAGGCTAAAAATCACCTCTTTTTCCTTCTCTCGATCAGACACTTAGAAAAAAAACGGAAAAAAAAAAAAAAAAAATTGGATTTTTTCTAAGTACAAAATCGAGAGAGGCTAAAAATCACCTCTTTTTCCTTCTCTCGATCAGACACTTCGAAAAAAAACGGAAAAAAAAAAAAAAAAAATTTGGATTTTTTCTAAGTACAAAATCGAGAGAGGCTAAAAATCACCTCTTTTTCCTTCTCTCGATCAGACACTTAGAAAAAAAACGGAAAAAAAAAAAAAAAAAATTGGATTTTTTCTAAGTACAAAATCGAGAGTGGCTAAAAATCACCTCTTTTTCCTTCTCTCGATCAGACACTTAGAAAAAAAACGGAAAAAAAAAAAAAAAAATTTGGATTTTTTCTAAGTACAAAATCGAGAGTGGCTAAACATCACCTCTTTTTCCTTCTCTCGATCAGACACTTAGAAAAAAAAATGAAAAAAAAAAAAAAAAAATTGGATTTTTTCTAAGTACAAAATCGAGAGAGGCTAAAAATCACCTCTTTTTCCTTCTCTCGATCAGACACTTAGAAAAAAAACGGAAAAAAAAAAAAAAAAAATTTGGATTTTTTCTAAGTACAAAATCGAGAGTGGCTAAAAATCAACTCTTTTTCCTTCTCTCGATCAGACACTTAGAAAAAAAACGGAAAAAAAAAAAAAAAAATTTGGATTTTTTCTAAGTACAAAATCGAGAGTGGCTAAAAATCACCTCTTTTTCCTTCTCTCGATCAGACACTTAGAAAAAAAACGGAAAAAAAAAAAAAAAAAATTGGATTTTTTCTAAGTACAAAATCGAGAGAGGCTAAAATCACCTCTTTTTCCTTCTCTCGATCAGACACTTAGAAAAAAAACGGAAAAAAAAAAAAAAAAAATTTGGATTTTTTCTAAGTACAAAATCGAGAGTGGCTAAAAATCACCTCTTTTTCCTTCTCTCGATCAGACACTTAGAAAAAAAAATGAAAAAAAAAAAATAAAAATTGGATTTTTTCTAAGTACAAAATCGAGAGAGGCTAAAAATCACCTCTTTTTCCTTCTCTCGATCAGACACTTAGAAAAAAAACGGAAAAAAAAAAAAAAAAAATTTGGATTTTTTCTAAGTACAAAATCGAGAGTGGCTAAAAATCACCTCTTTTTCCTTCTCTCGATCAGACACTTAGAAAAAAAACGAAAAAAAAAAAAAAAAAATTTGGATTTTTTCTAAGTACAAAATCGAGAGAGGCTAAAAATCACCTCTTTTTCCTTTTCTCGATCAGACACTTAGAAAAAAAACGGAAAAAAAAAAAAAAAAAATTGGATTTTTTCTAAGTACAAAATCGAGAGAGGCTAAAAATCACCTCTTTTTCCTTCTCTCGATCAGACACTTAGAAAAAAAACGGAAAAAAAAAAAAAAAAAAATTGGATTTTTTCTAAGTACAAAATCGAGAGTGGCTAAAAATCACCTCTTTTTCCTTCTCTCGATCAGACACTTAGAAAAAAAAATGAAAAAAAAAAAAAAAAATCGGATTTTTTCTAAGTACAAAATCGAGAGAGGCTAAAAATCACCTCTTTTTCCTTCTCTCGATCAGACACTTAGAAAAAAAACGGAAAAAAAAAAAAAAAAAATTTGGATTTTTTCTAAGTACAAAATCGAGAGTGGCTAAAAATCACCTCTTTTTCCTTCTCTCGATCAGACACTTAGAAAAAAAACAGAAAAAAAAAAAAAAAAAATTGGATTTTTTCTAAGTACAAAATCGAGAGAGGCTAAAAATCACCTCTTTTTCATTTTCTCGATCAGACACTTAGAAAAAAAACGGAAAAAAAAAAAAAAAAATTTGGATTTTTTCTAAGTACAAAATCGAGAGAGGCTAAAAATCACCTCTTTTTCCTTCTCTCGATCAGACACTTAGAAAAAAAACGGAAAAAAAAAAATAAAAAATTTGGATTTTTTCTAAGTACAAAATCGAGAGAGGCTAAAAATCACCTCTTTTTCCTTCTCTCGATCAGACACTTAGAAAAAAAACGGAAAAAAAAAAAAAAAAAATTTGGATTTTTTCTAAGTACAAATCGAGAGTGGCTAAAAATCAGCTCTTTTTCCTTCTCTCGATCAGACACTTAGAAAAAAAACGGAAAAAAAAAAAAAAAAAATTGGATTTTTTCTAAGTACAAAATCGAGAGAGGCTAAAAATCACCTCTTTTTCCTTCTCTCGATCAGACACTTAGAAAAAAAACGGAAAAAAAAAAAAAAAAATTTGGATTTTTTCTAAGTACAAAATCGAGAGTGGCTAAAAATCACCTCTTTTTCCTTCTCTCGATCAGACACTTAGAAAAAAAACGAAAAAAAAAATAAAAAAATTGGATTTTTTCTAAGTACAAAATCGAGAGAGGCTAAAAATCACCTCTTTTTCCTTCTCTCGATCAGACACTTAGAAAAAAAACGGAAAAAAAAAAAAAAAAAATTGGATTTTTTCTAAGTACAAAATCGAGAGTGGCTAAAAATCACCTCTTTTTCCTTCTCTCGATCAGACACTTAGAAAAAAAACGGAAAAAAAAAAAAAAACATTTGGATTTTTTCTAAGTACAAAATCGAGAGTGGCTAAAAATCACCTCTTTTTCCTTCTCTCGATCAGACACTTAGAAAAAAAACGGAAAAAAAAAATAAAAAATTTGGATTTTTTCTAAGTACAAAATCGAGAGTGGCTAAAAATCACCTCTTTTTCCTTCTCTCGATCAGACACTTAGAAAAAAAAATGAAAAAAAAAAAAAAAAAATTGGATTTTTTCTAAGTACAAAATCGAGAGAGGCTAAAAATCACCTCTTTTTCCTTCTCTCGATCAGACACTTAGAAAAAAAACGGAAAAAAAAAAAAAAAAATTTGGATTTTTTCTAAGTACAAAATCGAGAGTGGCTAAAAATCACCTCTTTTTCCTTCTCTCGATCAGACACTTAGAAAAAAAACAGAAAAAAAAAAAAAAAAAATTGGATTTTTTCTAAGTACAAAATCGAGAGAGGCTAAAAATCACCTCTTTTTCCTTTTCTCGATCAGACACTTAGAAAAAAAACGGAAAAAAAAAAAAAAAAATTTGGATTTTTTCTAAGTACAAAATCGAGAGAGGCTAAAAATCACCTCTTTTTCCTTCTCTCGATCAGACACTTAGAAAAAAAAATGAAAAAAAAAAAAAAAAAATTGGATTTTTTCTAAGTACAAAATCGAGAGAGGCTAAAAATCACCTCTTTTTCCTTCTCTCGATCAGACACTTAGAAAAAAACGGAAAAAAAAAAAAAAAAAATTTGGATTTTTTCTAAGTACAAAATCGAGAGTGGCTAAAAATCACCTCTTTTTCCTTCTCTCGATCAGACACTTAGAAAAAAAACAGAAAAAAAAAAAAAAAAAAATTGGATTTTTTCTAAGTACAAAATCGAGAGAGGCTAAAAATCACCTCTTTTTCCTTTTCTCGATCAGACACTTAGAAAAAAAACGGAAAAAAAAAAAAAAAATTTGGATTTTTTCTAAGTACAAAATCGAGAGAGGCTAAAAATCACCTCTTTTTCCTTCTCTCGATCAGACACTTAGAAAAAAAACGGAAAAAAAAAAATAAAAAATTTGGATTTTTTCTAAGTACAAAATCGAGAGAGGCTAAAAATCACCTCTTTTTCCTTCTCTCGATCAGACACTTAGAAAAAAAACGGAAAAAAAAAAAAAAAAAATTTGGATTTTTTCTAAGTACAAAATCGAGAGTGGCTAAAAATCACCTCTTTTTCCTTCTCTCGATCAGACACTTAGAAAAAAAACGGAAAAAAAAAAAAAAAAAATTTGGATTTTTTCTAAGTACAAAATCGAGAGAGGCTAAAAATCACCTCTTTTTCCTTCTCTCGATCAGACACTTAGAAAAAAAACGGAAAAAAAAAAAAAAAAAATTGGATTTTTTCTAAGTACAAAATCGAGAGAGGCTAAAAATCACCTCTTTTTCCTTCTCTCGATCAGACACTTCGAAAAAAACGGAAAAAAAAAAAAAAAAATTTGGATTTTTTCTAAGTACAAAATCGAGAGAGGCTAAAAATCACCTCTTTTTCCTTCTCTCGATCAGACACTTAGAAAAAAAACGGAAAAAAAAAAAAAAAAATTGGATTTTTTCTAAGTACAAAATCGAGAGTGGCTAAAAATCACCTCTTTTTCCTTCTCTCGATCAGACACTTAGAAAAAAAACGGAAAAAAAAAAAAAAAATTTGGATTTTTTCTAAGTACAAAATCGAGAGTGGCTAAACATCACCTCTTTTTCCTTCTCTCGATCAGACACTTAGAAAAAAAAATGAAAAAAAAAAAAAAAAAATTGGATTTTTTCTAAGTACAAAATCGAGAGAGGCTAAAAATCACCTCTTTTTCCTTCTCTCGATCAGACACTTAGAAAAAAAACGGAAAAAAAAAAAAAAAAATTTGGATTTTTTCTAAGTACAAAATCGAGAGTGGCTAAAAATCAACTCTTTTTCCTTCTCTCGATCAGACACTTAGAAAAAAAACGGAAAAAAAAAAAAAAAAAATTTGGATTTTTTCTAAGTACAAAATCGAGAGTGGCTAAAAATCACCTCTTTTTCCTTCTCTCGATCAGACACTTAGAAAAAAAACGGAAAAAAAAAAAAAAAAAAATTTGGATTTTTTCTAAGTACAAAATCGAGAGAGGCTAAAAATCACCTCTTTTTCCTTCTCTCGATCAGACACTTAGAAAAAAACGGAAAAAAAAAAAAAAAAAAATTTGGATTTTTTCTAAGTACAAAATCGAGAGTGGCTAAAAATCACCTCTTTTTCCTTCTCTCGATCAGACACTTAGAAAAAAAAATGAAAAAAAAAAATAAAAATTGGATTTTTTCTAAGTACAAAATCGAGAGAGGCTAAAAATCACCTCTTTTTCCTTCTCTCGATCAGACACTTAGAAAAAAAACGGAAAAAAAAAAAAAAAAATTTGGATTTTTTCTAAGTACAAAATCGAGAGTGGCTAAAAATCACCTCTTTTTCCTTCTCTCGATCAGACACTTAGAAAAAAAACGAAAAAAAAAAAAAAAAAATTTGGATTTTTTCTAAGTACAAAATCGAGAGAGGCTAAAAATCACCTCTTTTTCCTTTTCTCGATCAGACACTTAGAAAAAAAACGGAAAAAAAAAAAAAAAAAATTTGGATTTTTTCTAAGTACAAAATCGAGAGAGGCTAAAAATCACCTCTTTTTCCTTCTCTCGATCAGACACTTAGAAAAAAAACGGAAAAAAAAAAAAAAAAATTTGGATTTTTTCTAAGTACAAAATCGAGAGTGGCTAAAAATCACCTCTTTTTCCTTCTCTCGATCAGACACTTAGAAAAAAAAATGAAAAAAAAAAAAAAAAAATCGGATTTTTTCTAAGTACAAAATCGAGAGAGGCTAAAAATCACCTCTTTTTCCTTCTCTCGATCAGACACTTAGAAAAAAAACGGAAAAAAAAAAAAAAAAATTTGGATTTTTTCTAAGTACAAAATCGAGAGTGGCTAAAAATCACCTCTTTTTCCTTCTCTCGATCAGACACTTAGAAAAAAAACAGAAAAAAAAAAAAAAAAAATTGGATTTTTTCTAAGTACAAAATCGAGAGAGGCTAAAAATCACCTCTTTTTCATTTTCTCGATCAGACACTTAGAAAAAAAACGGAAAAAAAAAAAAAAAATTTGGATTTTTTCTAAGTACAAAATCGAGAGAGGCTAAAAATCACCTCTTTTTCCTTCTCTCGATCAGACACTTAGAAAAAAAACGGAAAAAAAAAAATAAAAAATTTGGATTTTTTCTAAGTACAAAATCGAGAGAGGCTAAAAATCACCTCTTTTTCCTTCTCTCGATCAGACACTTAGAAAAAAAACGGAAAAAAAAAAAAAAAAAATTTGGATTTTTTCTAAGTACAAAATCGAGAGTGGCTAAAAATCAGCTCTTTTTCCTTCTCTCGATCAGACACTTAGAAAAAAAACGGAAAAAAAAAAAAAAAAAATTGGATTTTTTCTAAGTACAAAATCGAGAGAGGCTAAAAATCACCTCTTTTTCCTTCTCTCGATCAGACACTTAGAAAAAAAACGGAAAAAAAAAAAAAAAAATTTGGATTTTTTCTAAGTACAAAATCGAGAGTGGCTAAAAATCACCTCTTTTTCCTTCTCTCGATCAGACACTTAGAAAAAAAAACGAAAAAAAAAATAAAAAAATTGGATTTTTCTAAGTACAAAATCGAGAGAGGCTAAAAATCACCTCTTTTTCCTTCTCTCGATCAGACACTTAGAAAAAAAACGGAAAAAAAAAAAAAAAAAAATTGGATTTTTTCTAAGTACAAAATCGAGAGTGGCTAAAAATCACCTCTTTTTCCTTCTCTCGATCAGACACTTAGAAAAAAAACGGAAAAAAAAAAAAAAAAAATTTGGATTTTTTCTAAGTACAAAATCGAGAGAGGCTAAAAATCACCTCTTTTTCCTTCTCTCGATCAGACACTTAGAAAAAAAACGGAAAAAAAAAAAAAACATTTGGATTTTTTCTAAGTACAAAATCGAGAGTGGCTAAAAATCACCTCTTTTTCCTTCTCTCGATCAGACACTTAGAAAAAAAACGGAAAAAAAAAAATAAAAAATTTGGATTTTTTCTAAGTACAAAATCGAGAGTGGCTAAAAATCACCTCTTTTTCCTTCTCTCGATCAGACACTTAGAAAAAAAAATGAAAAAAAAAAAAAAAAAATTGGATTTTTTCTAAGTACAAAATCGAGAGAGGCTAAAAATCACCTCTTTTTCCTTCTCTCGATCAGACACTTAGAAAAAAAACGGAAAAAAAAAAAAAAAAATTTGGATTTTTTCTAAGTACAAAATCGAGAGTGGCTAAAAATCACCTCTTTTTCCTTCTCTCGATCAGACACTTAGAAAAAAAACAGAAAAAAAAAAAAAAAAAAATTGGATTTTTTCTAAGTACAAAATCGAGAGAGGCTAAAAATCACCTCTTTTTCCTTTTCTCGATCAGACACTTAGAAAAAAAACGGAAAAAAAAAAAAAAAAATTTGGATTTTTTCTAAGTACAAAATCGAGAGAGGCTAAAAATCACCTCTTTTTCCTTCTCTCGATCAGACACTTAGAAAAAAAACGGAAAAAAAAAAATAAAAAATTTGGATTTTTTCTAAGTACAAAATCGAGAGAGGCTAAAAATCACCTCTTTTTCCTTCTCTCGATCAGACACTTAGAAAAAAAACGGAAAAAAAAAAAAAAAAAATTGGATTTTTTCTAAGTACAAAATCGAGAGTGGCTAAAAATCAGCTCTTTTTCCTTCTCTCGATCAGACACTTAGAAAAAAAACGGAAAAAAAAAAAAAAAAAAATTGGATTTTTTCTAAGTACAAAATCGAGAGAGGCTAAAAATCACCTCTTTTTCCTTCTCTCGATCAGACACTTAGAAAAAAAACGGAAAAAAAAAAAAAAAAATTTGGATTTTTTCTAAGTACAAAATCGAGAGTGGCTAAAAATCACCTCTTTTTCCTTCTCTCGATCAGACACTTAGAAAAAAAAACGAAAAAAAAAATAAAAAAATTGGATTTTTTCTAAGTACAAAATCGAGAGAGGCTAAAAATCACCTCTTTTTCCTTCTCTCGATCAGACACTTAGAAAAAAAACGGAAAAAAAAAAAAATAAAATTTGGATTTTTTCTAAGTACAAAATCGAGAGTGGCTAAAAATCACCTCTTTTTCCTTCTCTCGATCAGACACTTAGAAAAAAAACGAAAAAAAAAAAAAAAAAATTTGGATTTTTTCTAAGTACAAAATCGAGAGAGGCTAAAAATCACCTCTTTTTCCTTTTCTCGATCAGACACTTAGAAAAAAAACGGAAAAAAAAAAAAAAAAAAATTGGATTTTTTCTAAGTACAAAATCGAGAGAGGCTAAAAATCACCTCTTTTTCCTTCTCTCGATCAGACACTTAGAAAAAAAACGGAAAAAAAAAAAAAAAAATTTGGATTTTTTCTAAATACAAAATCGAGAGTGGCTAAAAATCACCTCTTTTTCCTTCTCTCGATCAGACACTTAGAAAAAAAACGGAAAAAAAAAAAAAAAAAATTTGGATTTTTTCTAAGTACAAAATCGAGAGTGGCTAAAAATCACCTCTTTTTCCTTCTCTCGATCAGACACTTAGAAAAAAAAATGAAAAAAAAAAAAAAAAATTGGATTTTTTCTAAGTACAAAATCGAGAGAGGCTAAAAATCACCTCTTTTTCCTTCTCTCGATCAGACACTTAGAAAAAAAACGGAAAAAAAAAAAAAAAAAAATTGGATTTTTTCTAAGTACAAAATCAAGAGTGGCTAAAAATCACCTCTTTTTCCTTCTCTCGATCAGACACTTAGAAAAAAAACAGAAAAAAAAAAAAAAAAAAATTGGATTTTTTCTAAGTACAAAATCGAGAGAGGCTAAAAATCACCTCTTTTTCCTTTTCTCGATCAGACACTTAGAAAAAAAACGGAAAAAAAAAAAAAAAAATTTGGATTTTTTCTAAGTACAAAATCGAGAGAGGCTAAAAATCACCTCTTTTTCCTTCTCTCGATCAGACACTTAGAAAAAAAACGGAAAAAAAAAAATAAAAAATTTGGATTTTTTCTAAGTACAAAATCGAGAGAGGCTAAAAATCACCTCTTTTTCCTTCTCTCGATCAGACACTTAGAAAAAAAACGGAAAAAAAAAAAAAAAAAATTTGGATTTTTTCTAAGTACAAAATCGAGAGTGGCTAAAAATCAGCTCTTTTTCCTTCTCTCGATCAGACACTTAGAAAAAAAACGGAAAAAAAAATAAAAAAAAATTGGATTTTTTCTAAGTACAAAATCGAGAGAGGCTAAAAATCACCTCTTTTTCCTTCTCTCGATCAGACACTTAGAAAAAAAACGGAAAAAAAAAAAAAAAAAATTTGGATTTTTTCTAAGTACAAAATCGAGAGTGGCTAAAAATCACCTCTTTTTCCTTCTCTCGATCAGACACTTAGAAAAAAAAACGAAAAAAAAAATAAAAAAATTGGATTTTTTCTAAGTACAAAATCGAGAGAGGCTAAAAATCACCTCTTTTTCCTTCTCTCGATCAGACACTTAGAAAAAAAACGGAAAAAAAAAAAAAAAAAAATTGGATTTTTTCTAAGTACAAAATCGAGAGTGGCTAAAAATCACCTCTTTTTCCTTCTCTCGATCAGACACTTAGAAAAAAAGCGGAAAAAAAAAATAAATAAATTTGGATTTTTTCTAAGTACAAAATCGAGAGAGGCTAAAAATCACCTCTTTTTCCTTCTCTCGATCAGACACTTAGAAAAAAAACGGAAAAAAAAAAAAAAAAAATTTGGATTTTTTCTAAGTACAAAATCGAGAGTGGCTAAAAATCACCTCTTTTTCCTTCTCTCGATCAGACACTTAGAAAAAAAACGAAAAAAAAAAAAAAAAAATTTGGATTTTTTCTAAGTACAAAATCGAGAGAGGCTAAAAATCACCTCTTTTTCCTTTTCTCGATCAGACACTTAGAAAAAAAACGGAAAAAAAAAAAAAAAAAAATTGGATTTTTTCTAAGTACAAAATCGAGAGAGGCTAAAAATCACCTCTTTTTCCTTCTCTCGATCAGACACTTAGAAAAAAAACGGAAAAAAAAAAAAAAAAATTTGGATTTTTTCTAAATACAAAATCGAGAGTGGCTAAAAATCACCTCTTTTTCCTTCTCTCGATCAGACACTTAGAAAAAAAACGGAAAAAAAAAAAAAAAAATTTGGATTTTTTCTAAGTACAAAATCGAGAGTGGCTAAAAATCACCTCTTTTTCCTTCTCTCGATCAGACACTTAGAAAAAAAAAAGAAAAAAAAAAAAAAAAAATTGGATTTTTTCTAAGTACAAAATCGAGAGTGGCTAAAAATCACCTCTTTTTCCTTCTCTCGATCAGACACTTAGAAAAAAAACGGAAAAAAAAAAAAAAAAAATTTGGATTTTTTCTAAGTACAAAATCGAGAGTGGCTAAAAATCACCTCTTTTTCCTTCTCTCGATCAGACACTTAGAAAAAAAACGAAAAAAAAAAAAAAAAAAATTTGGATTTTTTCTAAGTACAAAATCGAGAGAGGCTAAAAATCACCTCTTTTTCCTTTTCTCGATCAGACACTTAGAAAAAAAACGGAAAAAAAAAAAAAAAAAAATTGGATTTTTTCTAAGTACAAAATCGAGAGAGGCTAAAAATCACCTCTTTTTCCTTCTCTCGATCAGACACTTAGAAAAAAAACGGAAAAAAAAAAAAAAAATTTGGATTTTTTCTAAATACAAAATCGAGAGTGGCTAAAAATCACCTCTTTTTCCTTCTCTCGATCAGACACTTAGAAAAAAAACGGAAAAAAAAAAAAAAAAAATTTGGATTTTTTCTAAGTACAAAATCGAGAGTGGCTAAAAATCACCTCTTTTTCCTTCTCTCGATCAGACACTTAGAAAAAAAAATGAAAAAAAAAAAAAAAAATTGGATTTTTTCTAAGTACAAATCTTTTTCCTTCTCTCGATCAGACACTTAGAAAAAAAACGGAAAAAAAAAAAAAAAAATTTGGATTTTTTCTAAGTACAAAATCGAGAGTGGCTAAAAATCACCTCTTTTTCCTTCTCTCGATCAGACACTTAGAAAAAAAACAGAAAAAAAAAAAAAAAAAAATTTGATTTTTTCTAAGTACAAAATCGAGAGAGGCTAAAAATCACCTCTTTTTCCTTTTCTCGATCAGACACTTAGAAAAAAAACGGAAAAAAAAAAAAAAAAATTTGGATTTTTTCTAAGTACAAAATCGAGAGAGGCTAAAAATCACCTCTTTTTCCTTCTCTCGATCAGACACTTAGAAAAAAAACGGAAAAAAAAAAATAAAAAATTTGGATTTTTTCTAAGTACAAAATCGAGAGAGGCTAAAAATCACCTCTTTTTCCTTCTCTCGATCAGACACTTAGAAAAAAAACGGAAAAAAAAAAAAAAAAAATTTGGATTTTTTCTAAGTACAAAATCGAGAGTGGCTAAAAATCACCTCTTTTTCCTTCTCTCGATCAGACACTTAGAAAAAAAAACGAAAAAAAAAATAAAAAAATTGGATTTTTTCTAAGTACAAAATCGAGAGAGGCTAAAAATCACCTCTTTTTCCTTCTCTCGATCAGACACTTAGAAAAAAAACGGAAAAAAAAAAAAAAAAAAATTGGATTTTTTCTAAGTACAAAATCGAGAGTGGCTAAAAATCACCTCTTTTTCCTTCTCTCGATCAGACACTTAGAAAAAAAACGGAAAAAAAAAAAAAAAATTTGGATTTTTTCTAACTACAAAATCGAGAGAGGCTAAAAATCACCTCTTTTTCCTTCTCTCGATCAGACACTTAGAAAAAAAACGGAAAAAAAAAAAATAAAATTTGGATTTTTTCTAAGTACAAAATCGAGAGTGGCTAAAAATCACCTCTTTTTCCTTCTCTCGATCAGACACTTAGAAAAAAAACGGAAAAAAAAAAAAAAAAAATTTGGATTTTTTCTAAGTACAAAATCGAGAGTGGCTAAAAATCACCTCTTTTTCCTTCTCTCGATCAGACACTTAGAAAAAAAACAGAAAAAAAAAAAAAAAAAATTGGATTTTTTCTAAGTACAAAATCGAGAGAGGCTAAAAATCACCTCTTTTTCCTTTTCTCGATCAGACACTTAGAAAAAAAACGGGAAAAAAAAAAAAAAATTTGGATTTTTTCTAAGTACAAAATCGAGAGAGGCTAAAAATCACCTCTTTTTCCTTCTCTCGATCAGACACTTAGAAAAAAAACGGAAAAAAAAAAATAAAAAATTTGGATTTTTTCTAAGTACAAAATCGAGAGAGGCTAAAAATCACCTCTTTTTCCTTCTCTCGATCAGACACTTAGAAAAAAAACGGAAAAAAAAAAAAAAAAAATTTGGATTTTTTCTAAGTACAAAATCGAGAGTGGCTAAAAATCAGCTCTTTTTCCTTCTCTCGATCAGACACTTAGAAAAAAAACGGAAAAAAAAAAAAAAAAAATTGGATTTTTTCTAAGTACAAAATCGAGAGAGGCTAAAAATCACCTCTTTTTCCTTCTCTCGATCAGACACTTAGAAAAAAAACGGAAAAAAAAAAAAAAAAAATTTGGATTTTTTCTAAGTACAAAATCGAGAGTGGCTAAAAATCACCTCTTTTTCCTTCTCTCGATCAGACACTTAGAAAAAAAAACGAAAAAAAAAATAAAAAAATTGGATTTTTTCTAAGTACAAAATCGAGAGAGGCTAAAAATCACCTCTTTTTCCTTCTCTCGATCAGACACTTAGAAAAAAAACGGAAAAAAAAAAAAAAAAAAATTGGATTTTTTCTAAGTACAAAATCGAGAGTGGCTAAAAATCACCTCTTTTTCCTTCTCTCGATCAGACACTTAGAAAAAAAACGGAAAAAAAAAAAAAAAAAATTGGATTTTTTCTAAGTACAAAATCGAGAGAGGCTAAAAATCACCTCTTTTTCCTTCTCTCGATCAGACACTTAGAAAAAAAACGGAAAAAAAAAAAAAAAAAAATTGGATTTTTTCTAAGTACAAAATCGAGAGTGGCTAAAAATCACCTCTTTTTCCTTCTCTCGATCAGACACTTAGAAAAAAAACGGAAAAAAAAAAAAAAAAAAATTGGATTTTTTTTAAGTACAAAATCGGGAGTGGCTAAAAATCACCTCTTTTTCCTTCTCTCGATCAGACACTTAGAAAAAAAATGAAAAAAAAAAAAAAAAAATTGGATTTTTTCTAAGTACAAAATCGAGAGAGGCTAAAAATCACCTCTTTTTCCTTCTCTCGATCAGACACTTAGAAAAAAAACGGACAAAAAAAAAAAAAAATTTGGATTTTTTCTAAGTACAAAATCGAGAGAGGCTAAAAATCACCTCTTTTTCCTTTTCTCGATCAGACACTTAGAAAAAAAACGGAAAAAAAAATAAATAAAATTTGGATTTTTTCTAAGTACAAAATCGAGAGAGGCTAAAAATCACCTCTTTTTCCTTCTCTCGATCAGACACTTAGAAAAAAAACGGAAAAAAAAAAAAAAAAAATTTGGATTTTTTCTAAGTACAAAATCGAGAGTGGCTAAAAATCACCTCTTTTTCCTTCTCTCGATCAGACACTTAGAAAAAAAACGGAAAAAAAAAAAAAAAAAATTTGGATTTTTTCTAAGTACAAAATCGAGAGTGGCTAAAAATCACCTCTTTTTCCTTCTCTCGATCAGACACTTAGAAAAAAAACGGAAAAAAAAAAAAAAAAATTTGGATTTTTTCTAAGTACAAAATCGAGAGAGGCTAAAAATCACCTCTTTTTCCTTCTCTCGATCAGACACTTAGAAAAAAAAAGGAAAAAAAAAAAAAAAATTTGGATTTTTTCTAAGTACAAAATCGAGAGAGGCTAAAAATCACCTCTTTTTCCTTCTCTCGATCAGACACTTAGAAAAAAAACGGAAAAAAAAAAAAAAAATTTGGATTTTTTCTAAGTACAAAATCGAGAGAGGCTAAAAATCACCTCTTTTTCCTTCTCTCGATCAGACACTTAGAAAAAAAACGGGAAAAAAAAAATAAAAAATTTGGATTTTTTCTAAGTACAAAATCGAGAGTGGCTTAAAATCACCTCTTTTTCCTTCTCTCGATCAGACACTTAGAAAAAAAACGGAAAAAAAAAAAAAAAAAATTTGGATTTTTTCTAAGTACAAAATCGAGAGTGGCTAAAAATCACATCTTTTTCCTTCTCTCGATCAGACACTTAGAAAAAAAACGGAAAAAAAAAAAAAAAAATTTGGATTTTTTCTAAGTACAAAATCGAGAGAGGCTAAAAATCACCTCTTTTTCCTTTTCTCGATCAGACACTTAAAAAAAAAACGGAAAAAAAAAAAAAAAAAATTTGGATTTTTTCTAAGTACAAAATCGAGAGTGGCTAAAAATCACCTCTTTTTCCTTCTCTCGATCAGACACTTAGAAAAAAAACGGAAAAAAAAAAAAAAAAAATTGGATTTTTTCTAAGTACAAAATCGAGAGTGGCTAAAAATCACCTCTTTTTCCTTCTCTCGATCAGACACTTAGAAAAAAAAATGAAAAAAAAAAAAAAAAAATTGGATTTTTTCTAAGTACAAAATCGAGAGAGGCTAAAAATCACCTCTTTTTCCTTCTCTCGATCAGACACTTAGAAAAAAAACGGAAAAAAAAAAAAAAAAAATTTGGATTTTTTCTAAGTACAAAATCGAGAGTGGCTAAAAATCACCTCTTTTTCCTTCTCTCGATCAGACACTTAGAAAAAAAACGAAAAAAAAAAAAAAAAAAATTTGGATTTTTTCTAAGTACAAAATCGAGAGAGGCTAAAAATCACCTATTTTTCCTTTTCTCGATCAGACACTTAGAAAAAAAACGGAAAAAAAAAAAAAAAAAATTTGGATTTTTTCTAAGTACAAAATCGAGAGAGGCTAAAAATCACCTCTTTTTCCTTCTCTCGATCAGACACTTAGAAAAAAAACGGAAAAAAAAAAAAAAAATTTGGATTTTTTCTAAGTACAAAATCGAGAGTGGCTAAAAATCACCTCTTTTTCCTTCTCTCGATCAGACACTTAGAAAAAAAACGGAAAAAAAAAAAAAAAAAAATTGGATTTTTTCTAAGTACAAAATCGAGAGTGGCTAAAAATCACCTCTTTTTCCTTCTCTCGATCAGACACTTAGAAAAAAAAATGAAAAAAAAAAAAATTGGATTTTTTCTAAGTACAAAATCGAGAGAGGCTAAAAATCACCTCTTTTTCCTTCTCTCGATCAGACACTTAGAAAAAAAACGGAAAAAAAAAAAAAAAAAATTTGGATTTTTTCTAAGTTCAAAATCGAGAGTGGCTAAAAATCACCTCTTTTTCCTTCTCTCGATCAGACACTTAGAAAAAAAACGGAAAAAAAAAAAAAAAAAATTTGGATTTTTTCTAAGTACAAAATCGAGAGAGGCTAAAAATCACCTCTTTTTCCTTTTCTCGATCAGACACTTAGAAAAAAAACGGAAAAAAAAAAAAAAAAATTTGGATTTTTTCTAAGTACAAAATCGAGAGAGGCTAAAAATCACCTCTTTTTCCTTCTCTCGATCAGACACTTAGAAAAAAAACGGAAAAAAAAAAAAAAAAAATTGGATTTTTTCTAAGTACAAAATCGAGAGAGGCTAAAAATCACCTCTTTTTCCTTCTCTCGATCAGACACTTAGAAAAAAAACGGAAAAAAAAAAAAAAAAAATTGGATTTTTTCTAAGTACAAAATCGAGAGTGGCTAAAAATCACCTCTTTTTCCTTCTCTCGATCAGACACTTAGAAAAAAAAATGAAAAAAAAAATAAAAAAATTGGATTTTTTCTAAGTACAAAATCGAGAGAGGCTAAAAATCACCTCTTTTTCCTTCTCTCGATCAGACACTTAGAAAAAAAACGGAAAAAAAAAAAAAAAAAATTTGGATTTTTTCTAAGTACAAAATCGAGAGTGGCTAAAAATCACCTCTTTTTCCTTCTCTCGATCAGACACTTAGAAAAAAAACGGAAAAAAAAAAAAAAAAATTTGGATTTTTTCTAAGTACAAAATCGAGAGAGGCTAAAAATCACCTCTTTTTCCTTTTCTCGATCAGACACTTAGAAAAAAAACGGAAAAAAAAAAAAAAAAAAATTGGATTTTTTCTAAGTACAAAATCGAGAGAGGCTAAAAATCACCTCTTTTTCCTTCTCTCGATCAGACACTTAGAAAAAAAAAGGAAAAAAAAAAAAAAAAAATTTGGATTTTTTCTAAGTACAAAATCGAGAGTGGCTAAAAATCACCTCTTTTTCCTTCTCTCGATCAGACACTTAGAAAAAAAACGGAAAAAAAATAAAAAAAAATTTGGATTTTTTCTAAGTACAAAATCGAGAGTGGCTAAAAATCACCTCTTTTTCCTTCTCTCGATCAGACACTTAGAAAAAAAACGGAAAAAAAAAAAAAAAAAATTGGATTTTTTCTAAGTACAAAATCGAGAGAGGCTAAAATCACCTCTTTTTCCTTCTCTCGATCAGACACTTAGAAAAAAAACGGAAAAAAAAAAATAAAAATTTGGATTTTTTCTAAGTACAAAATCGAGAGAGGCTAAAAATCACCTCTTTTTCCTTTCTCGATCAGACACTTAGAAAAAAAACGGAAAAAAAAAAAAAAAAAAATTTGGATTTTTTCTAAGTACAAAATCGAGAGTGGCTAAAAATCACCTCTTTTTCCTTCTCTCGATCAGACACTTAGAAAAAAAACGGAAAAAAAAAAAAAAAAAATTTGGATTTTTTCTAAGTACAAAATCGAGAGAGGCTAAAAATCACCTCTTTTTCCTTCTCTCGATCAGACACTTAGAAAAAAAACGGAAAAAAAAAAAAAAAAATTTGGATTTTTTCTAAGTACAAAATCGAGAGTGGCTAAAAATCACCTCTTTTTCCTTCTCTCGATCAGACACTTAGAAAAAAAACGGAAAAAAAAAAAAAAAAAAATTGGATTTTTTTAAGTACAAAATCGAGAGTGGCTAAAAATCACCTCTTTTTCCTTCTCTCGATCAGACACTTAGAAAAAAAAATGAAAAAAAAAAAAAAAAATTGGATTTTTTCTAAGTACAAAATCGAGAGAGGCTAAAAATCACCTCTTTTTCCTTCTCTCGATCAGACACTTAGAAAAAAAACGGAAAAAAAAAAAAAAAACATTTGGATTTTTTCTAAGTACAAAATCGAGAGTGGCTAAAAATCACCTCTTTTTCCTTCTCTCGATCAGACACTTAGAAAAAAAACGAAAAAAAAAAAAAAAAAATTTGGATTTTTTCTAAGTACAAAATCGAGAGAGGCTAAAAATCACCTCTTTTTCCTTTTCTCGATCAGACACTTAGAAAAAAAACGGAAAAAAAAAAAAAAAAAATTTGGATTTTTTCTAAGTACAAAATCGAGAGAGGCTAAAAATCACCTCTTTTTCCTTCTCTCGATCAGACACTTAGAAAAAAAACGGAAAAAAAAAAAAAAAATTTGGATTTTTTCTAAGTACAAAATCGAGAGTGGCTAAAAATCACCTCTTTTTCCTTCTCTCGATCAGACACTTAGAAAAAAAACGGAAAAAAAAAAAAAAAAAAAATTGGATTTTTTCTAAGTACAAAATCGAGAGTGGCTAAAAATCACCTCTTTTTCCTTCTCTCGATCAGACACTTAGAAAAAAAAATGAAAAAAAAAAAAATTGGATTTTTTCTAAGTACAAAATCGAGAGAGGCTAAAAATCACCTCTTTTTCCTTCTCTCGATCAGACACTTAGAAAAAAAACGGAAAAAAAAAAAAAAAAAATTTGGATTTTTTCTAAGTACAAAATCGAGAGTGGCTAAAAATCACCTCTTTTTCCTTCTCTCGATCAGACACTTAGAAAAAAAACGGAAAAAAAAAAAAAAAAAATTTGGATTTTTTCTAAGTACAAAATCGAGAGAGGCTAAAAATCACCTCTTTTTCCTTTTCTCGATCAGACACTTAGAAAAAAAACGGAAAAAAAAAAAAAAAAAATTTGGATTTTTTCTAAGTACAAAATCGAGAGAGGCTAAAAATCACCTCTTTTTCCTTCTCTCGATCAGACACTTAGAAAAAAAACGGGAAAAAAAAAAAAAAAATTTGGATTTTTTCTAAGTACAAAATCGAGAGAGGCTAAAAATCACCTCTTTTT